>NW_022639470.1:586159-591570 GCF_010583005.1 Odontomachus brunneus
GAGAGAGAGAGAGAGAGAGAGAGAGAGAGAGAGAGAGAGAGAGGGAGAGAGTGAGTAGCGTCGGGGCGTACACCAACGTGGTGTGTTCACGTCGGACGTCGGGGTTCCACCGGCGGAAAATGTAGTCGCCATTAGCGCTAATATTTCGGCCAAGACGTGGGGCGTGCCGGGCATTCGCGCGGTCTCAGCAGCGCTTTTGCCCGAGGAGTGAGACGACGGGATGGACGAGGTGAGGCGGGGGGAGGAATAGATTCGCCCGCTTCCGTAGGTCGAGCAAGTATGCGCCGGGTGCGTATATTACCGGCCCGAGACATCCCCTTTCGCCGAGAAGTAATCCCGTTTCGCACGACCGCTGGATGTAGTCCGAGAATGGAGAGTTCGTTCCCGCCTGGGTTTAGAAGAGGCGACTCAGGCCAATAACGCGCTAAGCCACGTTGGCCGAATTTGGCAGCACGAGCTGCGGGAACAGACATAAATCGAGGTGTCGCTCGAGCCAATTCTGTGAAACCGAATGGTTTCAAATTAAAATTCCGCCGGGGCGACCGCGGAAGTCGGGACGGAAGAGATTAACCGCTTCGTTAGCTACTCCCCAACGTTTTGGGGCGGCTGACGGCCTCGCGACGTATCTCGTTCAGGGAAACCCCGTTTTGGGGGTCGATCGAAGAATCTTTCAACAAACGGACGCGCATAGACCTTGGAATATCGCGGGCGGTATTCGCAGTCGATAGTCGAGATCAAGTAATAATCGAACGGTGGCAGTACGGTGGTCTTCAAGATGTCCCCCGGACGTCGCTTTCCACGTCGAGTCTTGGTCTGAAATTATGGCAGGGTCGTTTGCTTTGACAAGCGGAAAACAAGATCGCGCAATGGCGTCTCACGGAGACGACGCTGAGACGGATAAGATGAGCTTGAACGTCAAAGTCCCGGCCGAACGAGCGCACGTTCGTGACTATGAAATGAGGTGATTTAGGACGAACTTCAGCAATAAGATAGCGTTCACGCAGCGCGTTCTCGACTTCGTCTCTGCCGTGTCTCGACCTCCGTCTTCATAGTCGGAATAAGAGTTGCCCCGTAATGTCTTCTCTCGTGGAGCTTAGTGTATTATTGTGCTTCAACTCTCTCTTCTCAATATTCGCTCAGTACTCTGCGAGACGAAAGACAAGAAGAGATGAAATATCTCCGACTTGGATAGCTACGTAAACAAGCGAGCGAATGAATTATGTCTCGCGGGAGTACACATCCACACGCTCAGAAACGCGTCTCGTGAGACTCGACGGTATGAATTCGTAAACTCATTTGCATTATTTGGCGTCGTGGACGATCCACTCTGCCGAATGGATAGACGTGTCTCCCACCCTTTTGTGAGGTCAGACTGCTAGGCCTTTAGAAACTGTGCAGCCGTGGCAAAGGGACTCTTGGATTTCCATGCAGTCCCGAAGCATTGGCGAGAATGAGACGCCGACGACGACGACGACGGCGGCGGCGGCGGCGGCGGCAGAGGCGACGACGAAAGGCAGCCGATCGCGCAAAGCGTCCGGGGCATTCCTAGGAGCTTGGTCTCCACGGCGCTTAGTTATCGAGATATACAGCGCCAAACAGGTCGGCCACGTATAAGCGGATAGAGGAGAGAGAGAGACGTTGGTCCGAGAAACACATTCCAGTCGAGTGAGAGGTGACTCGAGCTCCTCGGGGGCTTCGAATTCCACTGGCGCTTCCGGCACGAATAGCCCCGTTAGCGCGTTTCGTCGTCATCGCTGTTCTCGTCGCTTATGCCCCGACCGCGATAACAGCTACAGAAGTGAGAAAGAGGCGCAGATTCGTAGGTGACAGAGAGAGAGAGAGAGGCCTTGTGAGCTTCGTCCGGAGGGACGGAAACGGACCTTTCGCAAGGGTAAAAAGTCGCCGCAGCTCGGAAAAGAAATAAAGAGTGAGGAGTGACCATCAAAGCTATACGCCAACCGTGTAATTACTGCAGATGCCAGTTAACGTCGGCATTATCGGACGTCTTCTTAAGAAAAGAGGAAAAGGAGGAGCAGGTAGTGGTGTTGGTAGTGGTTGGCAACGAAACGATTACAAGCTCTTAGAAACCGTTAATTGTGGCGCGAGTAGGCGCCTCGCGGAAACGCCGAGATGGAGAGTTTTACGAGGCTCGGAGTAACACGTCCCGCCGATCTCGAAAAAGTTTACAGCTTCAGCGAAAGCGGCGGAAGGGCGCGAACGCGAACGCATGTGCACCGGCGCGATAGTTCTCTCTTCCTTCAACGCGCTCGTCTGCGAGGTTACGGTCGCTCGTTGACCGATTTTTCCGTAACGATCGGCCGCGTACTCCTCCCCTCCCCCAACGACTCGGAGAGATACATGTGTGCCTGACTGTAAACGAGCTTCGTAACTTTTTGCTTTTACGCGTCCGCCCGCGCTCGTTATCCGCTCCACAACGCGCGCATCCAATCGCGCTGTAATGCACGATTTTACGCGCCGAACGATAACCGGCCGCAATTTGCAGCCGAGCCGTTTGTTTGACGATGCTTCTGTTTCTCAGATTGTACAACACAAAGCTTTTCCCCCACGGAATATCCACTGCTCGACGATTCTCACTCCGTTAGCTTTGTTCTAAGGTCTCTCTTTCTATCTCTCTCTGTCTCATCTGATCCATGCCATCGCTCAAAGTTCTCTCTCTCTCTCTCTCTCTCTCTCTCTCTCTCTCTCGCGCGCGCGCGTGCTCTTTCTCTCGTCAATTTGTAAGTGGGCGCTCGCGAAATCGTAAGACTTCATTATTCCACCCCCGCGCATTTCTTTATTGAGCAGCGGAGGTTTGCCGAGAACGCTCGTATATAAAGCACGTACATAAGAGGCACGTTTCACGACTTTCTCTCTCTCTCTCTCTCTCTCTTTCTCGAGGAAATCTGAAGTATTTTAAAGCTGGAAGGATGGCCGCCGTTTTAAAGCCCCCGTAGCATCGACGTTTGACGATCGTTAAAACTTTGCAGAATTATTCGAAACTTCGCGAGCCGAGCGCCGCTTGCCTGTATCTCGTAGCAACCATTATATCTATCGTTATTACGGGGAGGGGAATGTATTTAAACCGGCTGCCGATCGTACAAAGGGACCTAATGCAACGACGTACGTGCACAGCGTTGAAATGATTTCGCCTTCCAGCATTGAGATGATTTCGTCGTTCGCTGAAACGGCGCAGCGCGCGGAGGAGGGTCGAATAGAGGGAGGAGAGGTGCGCTCTTCGGTCACTAATTGCAATGTAACTACCGATGCTCTTTATGCGCGCGAGCGCGCCGCGCAATTTTCATACTTCGGCCATCGCGTGAGGCTATATAATTGGGAGCAAACGTGCAGTTAAAGACAATTGGACGGGCCGGCTGATTACAAGAAACTTGTTATAGCTTCCATTGCGAGCGAGGGTGCGCGGATTAATGGCAGTATCGTTCGTCGGCGATTACGCTTATATCGCCTTTGTTTGAGTGAATCTTATCGTAAACGAGGCGGCGGAGTTCCTCACACCGCCTGCTCCAACCTCTCGCACCATTCGGAGACTTATAGGGAAACTTTCTGTCTGAATAGACTAAAAAACTTAATCGCGAGAATACCGAGCAAATTGAAGGGCTGGGCAGAAAAAGCAGTCAAGTTCGAAAACGTAAACTTCCCGCCCCGGGCAGCAAAAAGGCGATCTATCCTGTTGAAGTTAAGGCACAACCGATCGTGAGAAAGTTCCCGCGTAACGGTGAAGCTAATTATTTTAACGCGGAAACGTGATACCCCGGTTTTTCAGCGGGAACTCGGTGGTGTGTACGGTAGATGGAGATAAATTTCCGCAAGGGAGACGCGGAGAGAGGAAAGATAATCGACAGGAGAGCTTTACATTAAATCAAAGCGATAGTCGTCGTGATTTCACATGTAAACGTCGATTCATATCCGGATTGAAATTTCGATTCTACTTTTGACCTCAATATTCCATTAATGCCTACTTTGATATTCTAAAGCCTATATCAATCTCTTTTGGTTCTATTGTAATGGTGATTTCACTACGTTTCCATTAGTTGTAACAGTCGGACAGGAAAAAATTTTAAATGCAGTTGATCAGCTTTCAAACGGTAATGAAATGCAATAATACAAAAATTCGGGAACATTTATTTTTCGTCAATGCAAAAATCACGGTCCTTTACTTTTAAGATGGAACTATATCCTTTTTTATCCATGGTGTTGTACAGAGAAAATCCAAACAAATGCAATAATAACTCTATTGCTATTTTACAGCAGAAAAGAACTTAGTATGATAATAATGGAAAATTTTATCAACATATAACATAAACGTGTAATGCAATGTAAATTAAAATATCCTAATTGATGCGACACATAAAATTCTATTACAAAGGACGGAACTTTGTGTTGGAGAAAATAGATTATATATTTCGAACATGTCCTGTGCTCTTGATATTATTCATTACATTGTATTCCAAATATTATCTGATTTTCTGTCCGTATTTACTTTGTAAAATATTAGGAAAAATGTCATTATGACTTGCTGTTGAATTTGTTTCGATCCTTATTACAATACTCCGGATAAAAAATATGGTTCCATTTAAAAAATAAAAATAATCTTGATTTTTTTATAAAAAAGAACATTTTTGAAATGTTTATTATTGCATCTTATCGCCGTTTAAACACTGATAAATTGCGTCTCGAATTTTTTCCTGTCTGATTGTAATTGGTAAAACAATAGAGGATGCTATTACATTGAAGATCCCGTATGCTTTGCCAAGAGAGAGAGATAGATAAGTAGAGAGAGAAAGAGAGAGAGAGAGAGAGAGAGAGAGAGAGAGAGAGAGAGTCCTTCTTAGAACTTACAAGTGGCATTTTCTGCGTTTTCTGTCATTTACAAGTGCACAGGATTTCAGTTTTCATATGTATCAAACACTGATCCTTCAGGATATATAGATGTTGGAAAGTTTAACTAAAAAATGGAACTAAAATTTCGACTCAGGTACGTAAGGATACTCACCTTTCGTAATGTGGATGGTTCTTAGACACCCGACTGAAAGGGTCTAAATAGAAGACTCTTTCTCTCGTTTTTCGAAGTGGTCGGGCCGCTTTTACGATGTAACATTTTCCAAAAGTTACGGGCGACAACGAGCGAATAGAAAGCACCGCCGAAGGAGAAGGATTTACGTGGATCTTCGGGTTGAGCGCGAATCGCCAGTCCCGAGTCACGGAATCGGAACATTTACATGGAAAATCGACATTAAGTCAATTCCCCAGCATATTTTGCGATCACTCGCAAAAACGATCTGCGTAGCCGCAGCCCGGAGCATCTCTCCGATCGATATATATATATATATATATATATATATATATATATATATATATATATTAACACACACACACACACACACACACACACA
>NW_022639470.1:591580-611303 GCF_010583005.1 Odontomachus brunneus
CACACACACACACACACACACACACACACACACACACACACACACACACACACACACACACACACACACACACACACACACACACACACACACACACACACACACACACACACACACACACACACACACACACACACACACACACACACACACACACACACACACACACACACACACACACACACACACACACACACACACACACACACACACACACACACACACACACACACACACACACACACACACACACACACACACACACACACACACACACACACACACACACACACACACATGATCAAACACAATCCGCAGGTCACTGGCGTCATTTCCATAATTAATCCGCTAGATATTAGGAGAACCCATGTCGTGAGGCGGAATTTAAAGAGTCGACGGCGCGTTCCGTAAAGAGCGATAACTTCAATGCGTTTGACTCTCTGTTTGATTTTATCATTCAACTCGTGAATTTCTTCCGGAGTATTTTTATCCTCCCTTCTCCTCCTTTCATTCCTCCCTGTCGATCCGCGCTCGAAATCATCCGATCTCGCGGAATACCGGCGACGGCGGATGCAGGCTCGGCCGGCTCTACGAGCTACTTGTAGCCGATGCACAGGCCGGGGGTGCCGGCATTCGCTCAGACGCATATCCCTTCTCTCGAATGCCCGACCCGGGATATTTGCATAGCCGCGTGTATTTCGCCCCGAAAGAGCTTTCCGCCCGACTGATCCTCGCCGTTGTGCCTCCCTCCCCATCCAACCCTCTGCGACCCTTTCGCCCGCTGCCTACCCGTCTAGCCGGAGTACCGGCTCCGCGTCTTTTCTCCGGTCGTATCCCGCGATGATGAAATCTTCGGTGTTACGGCGCCGTAAAAGCGAAATGAAACTATCGAATTTTTTCGCGAACGGAGCCCGCGCTTCCGGGTTAAGAGGGAACACACCACCGTCGTCGTCGTCGTGTATCTCCGCGGAGTTGCGATCTCATGCGTGCGAATTTCGTTTCCGTGTCGCGATGGCAATGTGCGCGCGTGAGATTGTTTTAAATAGGAATATTACGACGACACCTCCTCTCCCAGACGTGTAGACAGACGGACGGATGCCATGAGTTCGCCAAATCTCGCTAAAGGAAAAAGTCCAAATATGGGCTACCACTTCTTTTTCGTTTGTATCTTAAAATGTTTAAACTTATTTTGAGCGAATATATGTGTTGTCGAACAGATGGAATGTCTACCTCAATAATTGTGAAGAGGATATTTCTAAAATGATTGGATTTTTAGCTACTCACACTTTTCTGAAGAAAAAGAGAGAGAGAGAGAGAAAGGAGGAGGATCTAGATTCATGGCCAAAAATGATTCTGAAATAATTTTTGGCTTAAAATAAAGTTTATAGTGCGTAGATTACAAAAATATGCAAAGTGGTCGAACCTCAGATTCTAGAGATATGGCCCATTAAAGATTATTTAACATTAACCATTATTTCCTTCAAATTCTCTCTTTTCAAATGGCAAGTCTAGGCCACTGTCGCTGTTATTTACTAGTCTGTGTTAAATCCATTTACAGTGGCCCACATTCGCAACATCACATGCAATCAAGCTTTGTTACGTGCTGTGCCTTGAAAAAAATTACTCAAGCGTTTCTCAGTAGAATGTAACAGCGTCAAAACACTAGTAGTCCGTGTTTGGACTATGGCCCAGATTTGGACCTTCTCCTCTAACGCCAGTGAGAGTTACGACGTCGGCGGTTGTTCGAAATCAGTTCATGAATCAAGGCACTTCCGCGTACGTGCCGCGTAAGTCATCTTTTGTACGTCGCTCCACTACCATCTTTTGCCTCTTTTCACGGCGTGCACGGGCGAGAATGCGAGGAATGACGCGCCGTACGTGATTCGTTTTCATCGCAGGACGCGCGTCCTTCGCGCGAATATTTGCGTCGGGTAAATCATTTGGATAGCGACTGGACGGTCCTTGTGTAGTGGAGCGTCGTGGAAAGCTCCGACGGTGTATGTGCGCGGTGCACACTTGACTCCGTTTAGATGAAATATTCATATCTTCGTTCGGGTGTCTCTTCTTTTTATTCAAATGTCAATTTCGCCGCGCACTCAAAAGTGATAACCGAAAACTCTCGAGCTATTTTCAGCTTATTACGCGGGAGATCACTAACGTAACCGAGCAGTAGCTATCGATTTTAGCGTCAAGCAATGAATTCAATAAGGGGAGACCCGCTTAGTTAAAACGCGAAGCACTCGGGTGACGTTTCACCCTCCTTCTTATTTCGCGATCGTACGTACGATGATCGTCCTCATTTATATTCCTTTTTATCCCAATGCTGACGTTACATCGTTACAGTCGTCGTTACTGTCAGGCTACGAAAGCATCGAACTCGCATTTGAATTTTGAACGGCACTCGTTGATTCCCTTGACGATCGATAGTCGACCCGTTGATGGCCCTTGGCCGCGTTAAGGCGAACAATTCTCAAAAAGAGCATCAGGCACCGTCTCTCTTCCAAATTGCTCGGAGAGAATGTAGTTTTTTTTCTTCATATAATATATTTATAATGTAAATTCTTTTCAGTTTTACTATATTCTAGGACGGAAAAAAGAGACTAGTTGAATTAACATTACGTTTGGTTGAGCGAGTTTTAGTGAAGATAAACAGACTTCCTGGTTATTATAACTATAATATGGTTATTATAATTATATATGGTTATTATAAGATATATGGTTATTATAAGACATTCTGGTACGCAACCAAACCGTTGCAGTTGAACCATTGAATAATACCGAACAAATCGTCAGAGTTTGGCTACTGCCAAACTCTGTATGTAGTAATAACATCCAAGTGTCCGGTTATTGCGACTAAAAAAGAGTTGCTTAACGTGACGTGTTTGTTTAAACGACTGTGGGTATAATTAAACAGAATGTCCGGTTATTATAACCATACGTATTTTGGTATTCAACACTGGTTGCAACATAGGTAGACAATATATTTAAACAAATTTATCATACAAATTGGAGAAATGGCACAATACGTCATATAGATGACTCATAATTCCGAGGTTTCGAAACACACCAGGATAAATACGAATTCTTCAAATACAATATAATCAGTTTAAATGATTAATTTCTCAAGCAAAATAATCAGACGCTAAAAAAAACTTATAGTTAAAAAAGTTCAGTTCATAAAGTTCTAATAAAAAATATAAATGTGATTTTATTATTGTAACCAAACTTGTCTGATTGTTTTAATCAGAACGCGCGTAATTAAATCTATCTGATTCCTTCATCAAAATTATGATTCGCATCTTTCATCAAACTGTCCAATTAATTGTATCCTGAATTGAGATTAATTCAACCAATTTTTTTTCCGTGTAGTGCAGAAGTAGACTGTCGGTAAGGATGATTTCGCTAAGAAACACAATAAATTTCGCTCAAAACATCGCGAATCTTTTAACACATTTAATTTCCTGAAATATAAACAGTACATATGAAACAAAAGGTTATTCAATTATTGCAGAATGTCGATCTATTTCTCTCGGTTACAATATTCTATAGTGATCTCTGCCGTAAAATCTCTTCATGTGTATTTTCTTTTTTACACTTTCAGATTTCGCGCACGTAATATCATTCGTCGACACACGATAAAACGCCATGTTTCTCGCGCGAACAATACGCTTTCGCGATGAAATGCATGATCGATCAATTAACAGCATCGCGAAATACGTAATGATAATATTGCGAGATTGCATTTGTCGCGGTCCGACAGTTACGAATCGACAGATTTAATGCGACATATTGTTCAATTATGCACGTGTACGGTGTACAACGGCGATTATGCTCTGACATATGCTTGCGAAGTGCGTCGAATCGACACTCAGATAAAGCGATCGGAATCGCTTCGGAGGGGCCGAATGTGTCGTCTCTCTTTCGTGCTGATCTCCTTTCCGATACACGACGTTGAAGCGCGTGCAGCCCGGCGAAATTCCGAAAATCGGAACGCATTGACGATCAGTCGAGCGTGCTGTAATTAGAATGAAGCATCGCGTTCCCCGCTGCTCAGGATCGTGATTTTCAAACTGGATATGCATCCTTGATGAATGTGCTCGTATCCCTCGCGTTAATTAGTTCGCCCGGCCAGCCGGCTGTTTTGTAATTTTGCAAAACACGTGCTCTTAATTATCAAATGACTAATCTCGCGCAACCAACCTTCGCCGAGTTAACGAGCCAACCATCTGGATCAGTCGGTGGGCGCAACAATCTACCTCGCTTGCTGCATGATTTACAGATCGCTCATTACGATATTACACGTCGTATTACATTCCGACGTCTCGTCCCGCCCTGCTTCTCCCTTGCTATCGCGATAAATATATACTCCTGCAAAGTATCCGAATATTGACATAATTCACACACACACACATATAACGGAGAAAATAATATATCGAGATCCTCTATTTTAACACATCGGTTGTCAATATGTCACCAATTATACACTTCGCATAGGTAACTTGAAGAGGACGTTTTGCATAATGTAGTGAAAGTACACTAATACATCGAATCCATGAAGTGTATACCCAGAGGAATATCTTTAGCATCTGCATAATAAACATTGTTCCTATCCCAGAGTGACTTCTTGATCAAATGATGAAACTGTTCTCTGTATTGATCTAACATAGTTAAGTGAATTTCTCTGAGTCGGGCCAGCGACGTGTTAAATTTCAGAGAAAACAGTCGCTGTGAAATTCTTATAAGACTCGACAGCATGTTTTCTTATGTATGCGCGCGTGACAGTCGTACGCGTACAGCGACATTAATAAAAAATAATAAAATAAAATAAAAAAAGGAAAAAGAAAAACAAAAGCACAAAAAGTTCTCAAGATTGCGTCTCGCCGTTAAGTTACTTGTTGCGGTACTTCGCGATACCCGGAAGAATCCTGAAGCGAGACGCGACAAGTAACGAGAGGCGAGTGGCCGCGAGCTTTTGCAAGAATAACGACGACGCTCGTCGGGGGGCGCGGAACAGAAGTGGCAGGGACGGGATCCGCGCTGATGTTTCCGCGAACACTTAACTGTTGGCCATTCCTTATGGCAATCGCCTCGGTGGCACGAAGCCGAACTGGCTGCAATTCATGCATTTTGGCCGCAATTCATACTGTGACACGATGCTTGATAACAAAGACGGTCCCGGGATCTCCCCGTCTTATTAATAGACGGTCGCGCTGCCGAGTCGACTGTAACTAAGGGCGGGACGGTTCAGCCGTCTCTCCGTCGGCGAACGAAGATCGAGAATAATATACGACGTACTCTCGCGCCCCAGCTTTAAGCCTGCTCGATCCCGAAGGATCGCTGTGCGGCTGGCGGTGCAATAATTAGAAGTGCATCAGAGTGACGCGTATCTACCCCGGCGAGAGCGCGCGTGTGTGCACGTATATACGAGTGCGTATGTGTGTATGTGCGCGCGCGTGTGTATGGGTGTGTGCGCGTTAATCCCTGCGTCATTAGCACACGAGTCGCCGACCGATGACGCGATTAATTATGACGCCGGCGAACCTGCTACGATTAATTTTCCCGAATACGCGCATTTCCCGCGTGCGACGCGTCGCTCGCGTGCGCGACAGAGAAAGAAGGGCTCTTTTCGCATTTACGACTCCGCCTCTGCGAGACCTGTCGTGATCGATTATGACATATCGCGCTCATCAACTGCGAAAAGAGGACGACGCATATTGACTTTGTCCAACGACCAACACCTCGGATCACTTTTTGCGATCGCAGCACTCCTCTCTCTTTCTCTCTCTCCCTCTCTCTTTTTCTGATTATCTACTATTTACCATTATCGCGCTAAGAGCCAAACCTATGCGTCTCACCGCGTTGTTTAATTAATTAAAGTAACTCCTGTGCGCGCGTGTGTATGTGTGTACACGCGCGCGCGCGCTGTTTGATTTTTCATCGAGAACCGATAGGTGGTTTTCATTATTAACTTATTAACTCGCGGGAGTCCGATGGCGATTAATTGGGATAACGCAGCAAAATCGCCGCGTACGATAATTTAACGAGGTCAGGTCGTCGAACTGTAAGTGAAAATTAAGAGGAAATGGTTCTTTTGTTTGATTTATTCTCTTTATTTGTTCTTCGGCGCCTCTTGCATTTACTTTCACTTTTTCAACACGTAGATGTGTACACACGTGAGCATTAGCGCGAGAATGAAGCCGTTTCCGAGGGTGACGATGATCCCGTCGCGAGGCAAGACGCGGTGCACGTGATTCTCGTCGAGGGGACGGTCCGCGCCGCTCGTTTGCACCAGCATCGGCCGCTGCGGCACTTTCTCAGCTTTCACGAGGACCCTCGGGACAACATCGAGGCTGTTTGTCTCGCGTCCCACCGCGAGTGGTGGTGGTGATAAAAATACAAAAAAAAAAAGAAAAAAGCGAAAAACAAACGAGAGAGAGAGGAACTGCACGCGCACGAAAACATGCGAGAACTCACCTGCCTATTGTTGCGTGGCCACTCCGCACTGACTGACCGCGCTCACCCTCGCTCACGTAGCACTAAATGAAAATCGCTGAGAATCGCCGCTCACTGATCACTTGTCAAACACGCCGGTTCCTTGCGTAGCCCCACAACACTGCCGATAATCGCGTCCTCCGTCATCCTTAGGCAAAAGTGCGAGCGACTCGCAATTTTCGCGCGACCAGCGCGATCTCCGACAGTCGTCCTCGCTCTCGTCTCCGTGCTCGTGGTCGTAGTCCTTCGTGTTCGTCGTGGTGCGATCTCGCCGATCTCGTGGCGAGCGCGAGTCGCTTGATTCTGGCCGCGCGCGAAATCCGCAGGATTGATCCGTCCTTCCGCGGAATGCTGCGGTGATCGGGAACGAAAGACCACGGGGGTGAGAGGGACGAGAGAGCTCGGGCACCTCGTGCTCGCGAGCGCGGCAAAGGCGCGTGCGGTCCGGACGCGGAACGTGAGTGCCGCTCGTAGAGGCGACCGAACCGCCAGGCCGGCGGAGCGCGCAGGTCCTACGGAACGTCCCACGTCGGGCTCCCGCGGCGGAGCCACGGACAGGTACTCTCGTCGGCGGCGAGGGAAAATACTGCCGTGCAGCCGCCCCGAAATGTCGCCAAGAATTCGCCGCTCCGGCACGCTCGCTCCGAAACGAGCGAGCGAGCGAGCGAGCGAACGAACGAGAGACGGGAATGCGCATATGCGAGCCAGCGGGACGACTTTGGACGTAGACTGGATAGATAGGAAGCGGCAGGTATTTATCACGTTCTGAAAATTAAATTCCCCCTAAGAGTCATTTTGACCCTTACGTCCCAGATAGGCGTTATAGCGTTAATTACTTTAGGCGTGAAAAGGTATGCCATGGATGTAGGATCCGCCGCTGGATTTAGACGTCGCGAGATGTAATTGAAATCGCGACAGAGAGATGGGATTGCTTCCACGTGGCTGCGTGACTCGGGTGAGCAACTTTCGATCGGCCAATTTCGAGATATCGACCTTAAAACGTCGATTTCTTCTCGGGTACATCAGATTACATAGATTACGCGTTAATGTTTAAAAGTAAGTAGATTAAACAGAAACACGTAGGTAGATAACACGTAAGTAGGCAAATAAAATATATGTCTATCATTAGTTCAACACATCAAGCAATCAACGGGACATGGTCTTCTATTATTTTTTAATATAAATCACTAGTCTAAAACTAGACTGATAAAATTATTAAAATAAAATCAAAGAACAATCATCAATGCAGCGTAAAAGCAATGAACATAAAATGTGTTTTTTGTCATTACACGAGTAACATATAATAATAAAATTATTTATTTTACGTTATATGATAAATTAGAACAAATTGACGTCTCGCTCAGGATTCTTTCGGGATGTCTCTATAGAGAGCCGAAAATCGGGATGTCTCGCAATATTCGTGACGGTTAATTACCCTATCCGTGACCTCTCTGTTGAGTAAGAGCGAATGATATATTTCTCGTGGGCGCGTCGCGAAGTACCGAGAGGGTAGTTAATGCGCAAGGAGCAAGAAGGAAATTGGGAGAGGAGATATACAGATTGGAAATGAATTTAGTAATAATGGAATGCTTCGCGGAAAGGCAAAATTGCATGCGAAAACAGCGAGATGCGCGATTATATGGCCAATTCTGAAAGTTGATTCGTTTGCGACCATTTGAAAGAGTACGATCTGTAATCACGACGCGAAACATTAGCCGCAAATCGAGCTTTATTTTGCACATGTAACGACTCCGGCCTTCCGTGCTGCCGCACGGGATTCTCGAGGATTTCCGCAGCGCTATGGTCTTCCAATTTAATTAATTAGTGCACGTAACAATCGGTGACAGATGTTACGGTTGACGGTCGATGTAATAACGAATATCACGCGAGGCGGAGCGAGTTCGACGAACGCGTTTCACGAAATCACCCCTTTGAATATTCTTCTATCTCTCCCGCGTCGCGAGAACACCGAAAGCGGTCCCTATAAAATATTGCAGATAACACTGCCATTTTTTCGGACATCCAATTATATCCAGCACGCGTGGAGCGAAATTCTCGTGCTCTCTGTGATTACCGCGTTTCTACCAACATTCCGGAAAAGCCCTTAGCAATTAGTCAGTCGGTCGATAACTGTCGTCCATTTGCAAAGATATGAAAACAAATTCGCGCTAATGTGTTAAGAAAAATAAGAGAAAAATAGATAAATAAAATAATGAGATAGAGAGGAAGGGAGAAGAGAAAAGTGTGAGTGAGTGAGTGAGTATGAGTGATTGTACACACAGAAAGATATCATTCTACGAAGAAAAGCGTTTACTTCTATGTAAGCGTCTATTCTTCTTCTTTTAACTATTATATTCAACAAAGAATATTTTCTTGATAATAATCTTAAAATGTGCACTCATCATAAATTTGAGAAAAAGTCATTATCATGTGTTCAAAAGAAGGATTGAAGACAAAATATTACAATGTGATTTAAAGGTAAAAGTATAATTGCAATATGCACGATTGGTACACAAAGTATTCGCTATATTTGTAAAAGTGTAGACCAAGGCTATTTGGTTACCGGGGTAAGTTGGCAAAATCGATTATTTCTACTGTTCTTTAACAGATTTCAAAATTATCTTTGACATATTTAAAAATTTCGCTTGCTTAATTCTGTCTTATCAGAAAATAGCAGAAATAATCGATTTTGCCTATTTATCCCCTAACTAATTCGGTGTAAAACTATAAAAATTTACTCCTGGAAAAGGACAGTTGACCTATGAGGAGTGCACAGAGCGCACTTGGTACGCTGCAAATTACACGACATGCGAATACTATTATTTACTGCACCAGGACACATCGGCACAATATAGACGTCGGCGTGGCGTTAACGCCGCCTCGTCGCATAAATCTCGCGCAAACGAATTAACGGTCGAATCGGTCGGTCGGACCGTTCGCGCGTGTATCCCCGCCGTAAAACTCGAGGAGCTTATTACCGGCTAATACTACTTCGCTCCTTATTTATGGTCGAACGCTCGCTCGCATCCTCCGCGCTCCCGGTGTAATACGTGTGGCATGCGAATATCGAGTTGCGCGATTCACCATGCATAATATTAGCACGATATTATAGTTCCGTCGTGGATTACGGGAGGGGCGAGCCGAATACCTAATAAGGGTTTTACGACTGTCTAGGAAATCCGTGATTAGCTTCTCAACTATGCGAACTGAGTCGCGGGCGGTAACCGTCACTTGCGCCAGTCGGAGCATTCGTAGCTCATCGACATGCTGGCGAGCGGCTCGCTGTCCGGATGTATTGATCCGAGATGGGGACTCCGAGTGTTCCAACGTATCGTTCGCGAAACACGCGAAAATAAAGACTGAAAAAAAAAGAGTACAATCGAACGAACGAGCGAGCGTGTGCGCGCGCGCTGGGTTTCATTCGCGCGCCGAGAATAGAGGCTAGAAAAGGTAGGGAAAAAAAGACTTGAACGAATCTTCGAGATACCGAGAAACGAACGACGTGCGCGGTATCCGACGAGACGCGCCTTTGGCGACAGTGCGCGCCTTTGCTACATATCGAAGCGCTAAATTAAAAAAGTTAATCGACTCGGAAATAAATCTCGCTAAATCGCGTCGCCGGCGGGTTCCTTTTGTGACAAGAACAGGCGCGCTTATACGGGAAAACGGCAAAGCCTTTATTCCCGCGATTTGCTCGTGGCACACGCGCATCGCGGACCGCATTTAGATTCCGCGCCGGGGTTCACTTTGCGGCTCTCATTCCGCGTTCTTTATTGCCGCGTCCGCAGAATGGGAGCGGAACTTGCGGGACTTGCGCGCTGCGAAACACACCGTGTTATTCCTCTCGTCTGTTACATCTCGACTGAGCCACGTAGAGACAGGCTGGGGCCGTTAAGCGAAGACATTCGTTTGTCGATTACACAAGTCAGCTTTATCCATGGCGGAATCGTCCGGGCCACACGCTTCGCTGCTGGCCTGTTTTAATTAGTAATTATTTCCCGATACTTGGGTCGCGCGTGCGATGAATGCTGAAACGGTTCTTACGTTGGAGAATTGTCGGAACGACTCCTGTCAAAATTTTAGCTTCATTTTGAACGTGAACTTTCTAACATGTTCTCAAAGATCAGTGTATATGTAACTGAACATTTAAACTGAAATCCTACTTAGGACCTCTAAATGACAGAAAGTATATAAAAAGTTACTTGTAGGTTCTAAAAAGGACTTCTCGGCGAAGCTATTAGGTTAAACAAAATCAGAAGGGAATCGATATCGGTTTCAAGGTATCAAAGACGTTAAATGGAATATTTAGGTCAAAAGATCGTATGTAATTTAGGAAATAAGATCGAAATTTCGACTCGGGGACTCGCGACAAACATAGAAAGCTTAATATAAAGTATGCTCTTTAATCAGAAAAAGGCAAAGAACATGAAACAGGAAGCAAAGAGCAAATTGTAGATTAGATTTGACAAGCGAAGAAAGCGAAAATCTTGCTATATACGACAAGACATTCAACGACCGTGCATATATTAAAAACGATTAACGATCCGTCACACACATACACACAGTTAGCGTGCTAATTATACTCCTATACATTTACTCAGCGGAGATAATCCCATTTCGCGTGGCCGGAATGAAAGCCGAGTAAATTTACCGCGACATTAAAAATTAATTGCTCCACATTCTGCGCTTTTTTTACGAGTATAAAGAACCGGATGAGAGTGGAACGAGAGGAGTCCTTTGTTGGATCGCGGAGCACGCCGTCGCGAGGCGGCCAGCAAAATTTTTCTCGGTCTCCGCGCAATACAAAAGTGCGGCCCATATGAAAATCCCAATAATACTTGTGGTCCCGCCGGGTAATTGGGCAACGGAGCATTCCGCGCCACGGTAATTGCCTAGAAATTGCAGAGAATACGGCCACGATCTTACGGCACGTCGGTTACGTTTATACGCGACGCTGCTTCGGTTTATTATTGGATTTTCGTCAAATTCGAATCCTCATTTAATAAGATTATTCCAATGCAGCCCGGGGCAGTCTCTTGTTTCGCAGTTAAACGGTTTTTCTGCACGGCAGCTTATCGATTCGTGGGCTCGCGTTTACGCGCGCGCGTTCCCTGCGCCGCGTGTGATTTATTAATGCGCGGGCCCAGAGGCGTTTTGCATGATACTTCGTCTCAATTAATGTCACCCGGTATTAAGCAGCAGCGGCTTTAAAAGTGATCCGGGCGAGAGCGGGGTCGCTCAGGGCGCGCCGAAAAATGGGACGAGGGAAAATGCGGCCTAGTTGCGCTAATTAAAATATTTCCCCGAGATACCATTGTTCCTCCTGCGATTCGATCCCGCACGATGGATGGTAACGTCCCGTCTCGCCTCTAACGGCGAGTTTCCCGAGAGACGTGTGCGGGAGAACGTGAGTGAAGCGTGTATAATTGAGTAGATTTTGCGGTTCCTCATTTACCTGCCAAATTCCGTCAAACTTGAAGAACCGATTGAGAATTTTCAGATACAACACTACACAGATTGTTGTCTCTTGAAATTGCAAAATACATGCTGTTATTTTGTTGAGGTCTATGTGTGTGGAAGAACTTATTCAGGAGTTGTTTAATATTCTATCATCTCGATAGCCCATATTAAACCTCTATGTTGGGGCTTAAACTTGAGACTTGTTCAAGAATTGTTCAATATTTGATCGTCTTACTAGTCCATGTTGCAGCTTAAAAAATGACTTATATAAAATTCATATTTAACGAATTTACGCAATAATTAGCTAGTAACAAAAAAAAAAGATATAGCTAATTGCTGCGTTAATTGGTCAATAGTGGGTCGCAATTATGACAATCTTAAGCGTTACTACTTCATTGGACAAAATGTACTGATAGACCAATTTTATCCAGGGTGCACCACGAGGAGATGAAGCTGGTCATGTCGGTAGTAGATGAACAAAACAACAAATTTTTTCCTCTTATAACCCTTTTATTCTGATTTCTTACTGGCGTTGTGTGGGGAAATTTCGATAGGGTCTGGAGATATCGATGAATTACGCGACGACGTGCTTAATATCAGAGAAATGCACGAGGACTAAAATTAAGATCCGCACTGAAAGGACGATCATTATCGCAGCGCCGGGGCATGCCACACTATGCCACGACACTGTGCAGCGGCGTCTTAATGATTTTACACTCCGCTCCACGCGTCGCAATTAAAATGTAACGAGTCCCGGCTTACACATCGAGAACGTCCTGGCCGGACGTGTCGCGAACGCCGTCGCGAGCTAGGATGACTTCTGTCGATAATGTCGTCCGCTTTAGTTTTCGAGGCGATAAAAGAAACTCCGAGTTGAGAGCTACGAGGCTGCAAGTTCCATGATGACGCGAATATACAAGACGATCCGTTGTCTTTCGCTACCCCGCTCGATTTTGACTCTCCCCTTACAACGATGAACGTGCAATTGCGTTCCCTTCAATCGACTCGTCGAGAACTTTATTCGTGTCAGAGCGAAAGGATCCTCGGACGACCCTTGGCATCGCGCTTGTAGGCAGATGGAATTATTGAAGGGGTTGATGAGAAACACGAGAAAGCACCGCGGGAGGGAAGGCACCATCGGTACACGGTTCGTCAATTTTTGCCGAATAAATTAAACCTTAACTCGTGCCAAACTTAATTCCTCCCTTTTTGTGACGATATAATTATTGAAGCCAAAAAGTTTTAATTGGCCCGGAGATAAATTCGATGGCGACTCGAGCGAGGGGCGCAGCGGCTTGAAAAAGTTCGGGGAACGTTGCATTATCATAAAACCGCGACGCATTATTCTCTGAAAGTCGACGAGAAACGTCGATAACACCACGGCCGAGTGCGAACGCATTCCTTAAGAGGCGGATAACCGCGCGGGGATGTCCCTTTGTTTGACAAACGGCGGGAATATATCTCAGCTTCACGGCGCAACGACGACGAAGCGCGAACGCGCCCGAATATTTTCGCTCGTAAAACAGCCCCGGGGCGGCTTACTCACGGCGGCCGCGTGTTACATCCATAATTCGTCATGCCACGTCGTTGGACGTGGTGCCGCGCGCGCAATTAAACGATTTCGTTTCGCGTGCCGGCAAGCGCGGCTGCAAGCGCAGCAGTTGCAGCGCAATCATCGTCGCGCGCGCGGCCTGTCCGAGAGAAATTGCGAGCCGCTCCGGGACTCTCCGGGCGACTCTCTCTCTCTCTCTTTCTCTTTCTCCCTCTCCCTCTCTTTGTTTCTCTCTCTCTCTCTGTTTCTCTCTCTTCTTCCACCGACTGCGGGCATTCGCCACAGCGTTGAACTTCCGACACGATTCACCGATTTCGCCATCGGGCATCACGGGACGGTTGCCATCGCCGGCAAACAGCGAACAAACGCCGCCGCCTCCACTGCCTCCACCACACCGTGCCCTGCAATTACACCCAAGACCGGTGGACGATGCGCTCGCGAGTGCAACGGCGGCGGCGGCGATGGCGGCGATCGCTACTTTTCGAATTATTACGTGCCCGCGCGACCCGGAACGCTCGCTCGCGACACGTGCGCTCGTTGCGTCTGGAACACGTGCGACCTACTACCACTACCACCATCGCTACTACTACTATGGAGACGATGACGACGACGACGACGACGACGGCGACGAACATTGACGATGGCGAACATTTCGCACACTGCAGCCGAGTCGCCTGAAGCAAATTTCCCACCACCCCTGTTATAAGTGCCAAGGTGCCCTCCGGAAATTCCGATCCGAAACTTGTATGATAAATTCGGGGAATCTGGCGGGAAATATCGAATTCGGCGACTCTTCACGATTTTTTCACGGACACGATTACGATATTTCCGCGACTCCTTCGAGGCTTTCTTTCCTGGCGAGAAAAACAGTCATTTAACTCTATACGGAGAAAGTAAAATGTAATAAAAATGACAACGAAATTTTTTGGTAAGCTACTTTAGAGTTAAATCTTGTGTCTGTCTAATTTGAAGAAACGAAGATAGACATGATTTAATTGTCAAATAGCTTATCAAGCGGTTAGAACAATTGGTCCACAGACAAAGATGTTGCGACATAGCTTACTTTGAGAGCAGGTTGTTCTTCTTGGTAAATTAATTGACAACTAAATTATACGTCTGTTTTTGCACTCAACTTAGACAAAAACAGACATATAATTTAACTGTCAGTTATCAAGAAGTTGGAACAATCGGCTCTGAGACTATTGGAAAAAATATACTTGTCTCACTCTAACTTATTGCACCAGTTCAGCAGTGCAGCCGAAAAGAACTGATCATATAAATACTATTCACTCACTCCCTCACTATGTATGACCAGTTCTATTCATTGTGACGGGTTTGCGTCAAATTTAATTCTGCGCCGTCATTTCTCCTCGCGGAGAAGTGGCGCGCGCCGCTCAGATTATTTACTCGACCGATAAAAGTAATAATAATTAACGATGGGCCATGAATCGACAAACGCGCTCGGACGGAGGATTTAAATGGGACGCGGCAAGCCGCTTGCTCGCGCGTTCCGTTGCGCGATAACGTTCATTATCGCCGTTTGATTTAATAACCTAGCGATAATTTCATCGAATATTAAAAAGACATTATGACGTGACGGAGGATGGCGGCGCGCGCGCGACGTCGACGCCGCGCGCGCATAAATATATGACGCACATTGTGTGCCTCTCGCCTCTCGCTCGGCGTACTTGACACCTCTCGACGTACAAACGAGAACGATCATTGAATCCGAATGAATGATTAATTTCGCTTGTAAATGAAGATATACGCTGCCGATGCATTATGTATCAATATTATCCGCGAGCGGAGGGCCGAGACAAAAACACGTTCCGGCCGTCTGACGCGACGCGACGCAACGCGATCGGTAATGATATTATCAGCGGTGGGTGGCCGCTCCGACAGAGGCGCGCGCGCGCGCTTTCAGTTTATAAATAGCGGGCAATTGCGAGCGCACTGCGGCGCAATGCGACGGAAGCGTTTCGGTAGCCGGTCGAGAGGCCGGCCGCTGCTTTTTCAATTTATTACAAAATGATCTCTCCGCTGGCGGTAACGTATGCGGTCCGCACTACGGCGAAACACACGCGCGAGCCCGCGTTTTACCTCTGCCCTCTCGCCCCCCTCGCCCCGCGTCGCGTATTTCTCTGTTCGCCATAGGTTACGCGTGCATACACGTACATACATACACTCATACGCGCGCGCACACACACACATACTTACACGTGCACATAGAACATACACAATCGCGCGAATGTGCATCGCATTTGCGTTCGGATTCACTCATGCGTTTCATAGCAAACAACCGCACGCGACCGTGGTCAGCGACCGACATCGTTTAAACGCTCATTTACCGATAAGGATTAATAATTAATTTGGGACTTATATATAATTGATGCATCGCGTATCACATGAACGGCCGATAAATGCGCGCGTCCGGCGCGTCGACCCGTATAAATTTCGACGTATTGTCAGCGCGTCACGTACACACACGGTCTTATTTAATGTTTGCTCGTTTCATCAACAAGTATAATCCGCGACCGGGTGGAGAGCGGTGGAAGTGGTTGGGCCGGGTCGGGGAGGGTGCGGAAGGGGCAGGGTGCAAAATAGAATTTGCATCTTTTCACGCGACACCGAAACCAGATGAATGGGACGGAAACACGCGCGTATGACAAAGGGCATTTTACAACAAATCCGGTTCGCTATTTTTTTCGTTTCTTTCTCGCCGGTTATAAACGCAAAATGTATAATAAAAGCGGCCGATGCGCGCGTTCGCACGCGCGCCATGTGTATATTTATGTGCGTATTTATGTTGTTCGAAATTTTATCCCGAAACTCGTGTGCATATTATCGATTACGCTTGTTTACAGACGTGAGGCAGTAATACTCGCGACACAGCCGTGCATAAAACAGCGCCGACAGCAAATAAATAAGATAGCGCTGAATAATTTGCTTAACACAATTTATTACGTGTGTATTTTTGATCAACGCTATAAATTGTCGCTCCTCGACGATCGCCAGTTTGTTTGATCAATAGGGACAAATGCGCTTTTTATTAATATAAGGAGTAAAAGTAGAATATATATATATATATATATATATATATATATATATATATATATATATAGCGTAGAATAGAGTTTATTCTTTATATATACTCTTGAATGTGTGTGAATTGTAAACTTTCTAGAGGATCTTAACCCCTTAAGAAGTGAAAATCCCTTAGAGAGTTTATAATAATTCACACTCATTGAGAAGATAATACGTCCAAATTAGATTGCACAAAGAAAGAAATTTTGTGATTATTTATAAGCAAATGCAAAAAGAAGAAAATTTATTATTACGAAGAATGGTTAGGACGTTCTATTTGATAAGAGAACGCAACGCATGACTTGACAACTAGAACGCAGTAGATTAACTTAATCCCACTAAGTACAATACATTAAACTAATTAATTTAATTAATACAGTACTTTTTGTTTTAGTAATAAAATACAATTTTTATAATAGCATTGCTAAACGAAAAATAAGAGTTTTGTTCAGAAATAGAGAAACAGTGAATAAGAGAGAAATAAGGGAAGAGAAGAAAGAAAAAGAGAGTGTGTCAGAGCTTTGCAAATTGCTAGAATCCAAGTTTGTTATGATTTATTATCAAATATAATCTGATCTGATTTGCCTCTGTTTTGATAACGTCAAACATGAGTTTAGACTAGATTATTTTGTTAAAACACGAATACAGATCGTGCTAGATTATATTTGACGATAAATGAGAGCCGACCGGGTTTCGACTTACAGAGCTTTAATATGCATGTGTGCATATACGCGTTCATGAAGCGTCGGATAAAGTAAGAATATCAGGTGCGATCTCGATACCGCATCCATAGACATCCGTGTCTTATTTATCGCGCTTCACTTCTTTGGTTAAGCCAAACCTGAATCCGGCCCATTATTATTTTAATTTAATTTAATTATTACTTTAATTTTACCAAAGCAGATACACAGATCGCGCCAGGTTATATTTGATATCGAACAGGATCCGATCGGATTTCGATCTACAGAGTTCTAATGTACGTGTATGCATGTGTGCGTCATAAAGTATCGAATGAAGAATATTATGTCTGATCTCAAGACTATATCTAGACATCCGTGACGAGCTTTATTTATCGCGTTTCACCTCTTTACGCAATTTCCGTCTTGGTCTGCGAACTGGAACGTTAAAGTTCCTTGTACCTTGTCACGGCTATGTTAAATTTGTGACGTCAAAAGCGAGGAACGATAAATAATAATTTACTAACGAAAATTGCGTGCTATTTCTAAGTAAAGATAAATATGGACGAAAGATCACTTGAGACTATTTGAACATAAAATTGTAAAATTGCCCGAAAAGTACCTCTTTCCCTTTAATAAATTGCAATTAATAAATAATCGTATAATAAATGGTAAAATGAAGCATAACTAAAATTAAACAGACTCATTTCATCATTTCACCATTTGTTATACGTCTATTTATTAGTCATCAAGAAAAAGGGATAGCTTTCGGACAATTTTACAAATGTGCTCAAGCAATCTCAAATGCTTATTCGTCCATACTTATCTTTATTCAGAAATGGCATGCAACTTTCGTCAGCATATCATTCCTCGCTTTTGACGTCACAAATCCGACATGGCTGGTGAGGTACAAGGAGCCTTAAGATCGCCGTTCCAAGCCCCGGGTGCTGGAATTGAACTGCGCTTTTGGTGTCATCGATCACGTCGCCGGGCTTCCGCGTGGTGGAAGCGTTTCGCGATATTTGAAAGTGCGAAACTCGAACGAACGAACCGACTGACTGACCGACCGACTGACGGGATGCGTTTTTATGCGAGGGGCCGCTGCCGAATTTTGCTGGCAAATATTTACGCGGCGCGTTGCCGAATACCTGACGGCCGCTGCCGCCGCAACGTGCCGAGACGCCGCACACACACGGTATTTTCGACGGTGTGGCGCAGTTCGGCGCGACATGACGCGCCAAACTCCCCAACTGTGTAGTTATGCAAACGCCGAAAAACCGTATCCGCAGCTTCTCGTCTAACGTGTCTCTGACGCGGTTTCCACCGCCACGACGAGACGTACATGTAGTACGTGTGTACGCGCGGTGCGTGTACATAGAGGTAGCGACCCCTTGCAAATTCCAGCGGAAAGTAAAGGAGACTAGATGCTCTTTATTTTAGAATTTCGAAGTTACTTCTCAGGCAACTAATTGTTGTGATTGACAAACATGATAGAAGCAATCTTCTTTTATGTATTAATTATCGCCACGACTCTGTTAATCGTATATTTTATTTCGTAATAACCAAAGCACGAACATGCAGCAACAGAGCTATCTTGCCCGGATTCAGTTGCCCGGTAGCACAGAGTAAGAAGGCCACGCATACAATATGTATGCCCTGATTAGTAGTTTCAGAGTCTTTGCGAGAAATCTCCCTCCTGCCGGCCTTTAATTATGAGTCAACTTTACCTCGCTCGTCCATATGCTCTACCACTTTATTGGTATTTATTATTCGCAAATTGATTGTATTTATTATTCGCCGTGATATACCGATGAAACTTTTATCGTTTTTAATTTTACTCGCTTTTCGCTATGACAACACGCTTCAAAGCGAGACTCCGTGTGTGAGATCATAAAACCTGCCACCAGCGTCGCGAATAAATTTCTGCCACACGCGAAAATGGACGGAACGAGAGAGGAGTCACGCTGGTGCGTGTCGCCGTTCGTCACGCGACTCGTCGTCACTCTTGCCCTCGTCGTCGTTGTCGTTATCGTCGTCGTCGTCCTCGTCGTTGGTGAGTAACCTTATTTAACACCCAGTCGGGCGGGAAGAACGACGAAATTTTCGCGACGGGAGAAACCCACAACGTCGAATGCACGGCAGGTTCTCGGGGTTGTATTCAGGTACTTGCAAAAGTCTGGGTTCTTCTTTCTCTCTTTCTCTCTCTTACACCGTCCTCGGTCTCTCGACTTGGCTCCGGGAAACGATGGGATACGAGGGAAGTAACCGTACTCCCAAGGGAGTACGGTTACCTGGGACTCATGACGTTACGGTTCGACAACCGAGAGTACCTAGAGAGTCTGTAGTCGCTCTTTCCGCATCCTCGAGCCACGAGACTCTCTCCCCTCTTCTCCTTTTTCCTCTCTTTCTCTCTCTCTCTCTCTCTCTCTCTCTCTCTCTCTCTCTCTCTCTCTCTCTC
>NW_022639470.1:612497-640954 GCF_010583005.1 Odontomachus brunneus
CTCTCTCTCTCTCTCTGCCCGCTCGATTTTCATCATACTTGTGTGCACGAATATCCTCGCGTGTTATGTACACGTGCACACATACGCGCAAACGTGTGCTCGCGTGCGCTCACGCAGCAGGGAGACGAGAGCGTTTCCGGAAATTTCGAGAAGGAGCTGGCACGACCGCCTTTGCGAGATGTCGCACGACATCGTAGCGGTGAGTTTTATCGAGGACCCCGTACAATGTCATGATTGTGCGCGAATATGACGTCTCAAAGCCGGGCGAGCCGTTGTCATAATTGTTGAAAAGTAAGTCTTCTCTCCCTTTGTAAAGTGTCTCCTCCCGCGTAATCCCGACAAGTCCCGTATGATCTGATCCATTGTGCACTCTCGCGTGATACTTACTGTCTACAGAGAGAGAAAGAGAGAGAGACGTCGGCTCTCGTCGTCGTCGCCGTCGTCGTCGTTGCTAGACTTACAATTAACACACATAATCCAACGAAATTCCACGCCCACGGAAATGTATCTCGGAACACGCCGGCAGCGACGTTGTTTGCGAGCGCTTCGGGGAGTTCTGCTCGAACGAAATTCCGGAAGTGTCCAACTTGATTGAATCCCATAAATACACGGACACCGGTCGCGGACACACAAACGCGTGTTCCGCGACAAGGAGGGAGACGGAGAAAGAGAGAAACGCGGAGAGGGAGCGGCAGGGGGAGAGACGAAGCTTACTTGGCAGAACCCAGAAATTCAGTTGCACCTGCGAACGACTTTATCGTCCTGGAGGAGCGCAATTACCGTGCCGACGTTCTCGTCCTCGCCTCTCTGAGACTGTCCGGCAATCCGAAAGAGTATTTTTTCGATGGATGAGATTGATTCTGAGAGAACTACCTTCGCGGCTTATCGGCGGCGCTACTTTCCTTTCATTCCTCCTGTTCGTCCTCCTTCTCGCACCTCTTCGCTTACCTCTGGCTTGTTCGTCGATCGAGCACAATCGGTTGGCGGTGGTGCGCGCGCGAACAAGTGCGATGAGGTCCCTCAGCTCCGGATAACTTAAGGAAATCGATTTGGTCGCGAGAATAGTACGGGCAATTCCTAATCATCTCTGACGTCACTCACGACCTCTGACGTCACAGGGATCTTTATTGCTATCAGTGCCATTTCGGTCTATTTCGCGCGTCTCTCCTGTTTTACTCGTCACGTGTATTTCTACCTCTGACTTCCTCGTCGTGTATTATTTTTCATCGCCATCAGTCCCCGGCACAGACGATACAATTGGATTTGTCCTAAAAATGGACGAGGAATAACATTCCATTTTTTGCTCCACGGAGACGTACATCTCAGAAGTAAATAGACGCAATGATTCTTTTAAATGATCATTTACTTCACTTTATCAAACTGACGTAAATAAATGACCATTGACCAAAAGTCATCGTGTCTATTTATTTTTGAGATATCTCTGTGTATAGAATTATCAATCTTGTAAGTACGTCATTAGGAAATAATCTCCTCATTTCTCGGTATGTGCCGGTGTGCGCCGCGACGTGTGTCCGACTCTCCCTTACAGCTGTTATTTCCATGGATTCACTCAAGTGGCAATAGAATCGGACGATCGTCGGATTTATAATTCTTAGCGCAACTGAAAACGGATGCAAATGAAAAATTTTAGTGACCATCGATCTAATCGATGATAAGGCATCTGCGGGAATGAGAGAGAGGTAGGAGGAAGAACGATGAGGTGTAGTAAACGTGCGCAACATCGACGTTGCATGATACGGACCTATGAGCGGACGAGCATTTAGCCGGGCTTATCCCGGAGATCTCGGTGTATTCGCGGTAATACTCGGCCATTTATAACCCCGCAGTTAAAGGGCATAAATCACGGGGAAAGTAAATGTACGCACATTTAAGTTACTACCGCGGACGCGTGGTGTACGTGCCATCTCGCCATTGTTCCGACGGCCAAGATTCACGACGCTTTGCTCGCCAGGCTTTTGGAATATGATCTTCCTCTTTAATGCATCGAGAAGAAGCGAGAGAGAGAGAGAGAGAGAAGGAGAGAAGCATATTCGCTCGAAGCTTTTCCCGCAAACAACGTAGTGAAATTGTACTCGACGCTTTAATGCGATCAGCGCTGCGATGAAATGCCGCTAATAGATCCTTCACGTGCATACACTATTTTCCAAAATTATCGCGCCAGAGAAACGTAGTTAAATCGGTCGGTCTCGGCGCTGAAATGCGCGTTAACGAGACGCGAACACGAGAGGGGAAACGCGGCGGTCCATTTTTTAAATAAGAGCGGCGAATTTTCCGGCGACGTGAAACGGCACCGCGCGCAATTTCAAGCATTAGAACAAAGTCACAGTTTGAAAAATTGATGTCCGCATAATGCGGCGCTACGCGGACGCGCCCATGACCTCGCACTGAAAATGTATGTTAGAACGGCAAGAGTCACGGTGGAACTAATTTGACGCAGCGGGCTCCTTTGGTTTCACGGCTTGTGAACCTCAATTTTATGTACAAACTTGTTCGGCAGCGAGTTGCTCATTCCAGTTGGAATTAGGTGCGCTCTTAAAGAGGCGTGGGGAAGGAGGAGTGAGCGTTCGAGCGACCAGAATACGACGCGAAAGCTTGTCCCGGCGCGCGACACCGATAAAACCGCGACGAGCCACGACACGGAGTCGAATACAGTCTGCGATTCAAACGGATTCGAGACGCGCGTCGTATTTCGTGCGCGCGCGCGCATGCACTCGGAAACTGTGAATGCGTTCCGATATTCACTGCCAGTACTAGAAATTTATAGTATACGAAGTCTGTCCGGATAGTATTCGACTTACACCAATATCTCTGTGCTTCTCTTTGCTATTGTAGAAAACGAATATTCTCCATTTAGGGGAAATTCTCTGTATAGTTCTGGTACAGTTCCGTGTGATTTCTGGTGGAAATTGAAAAAACCCTTAAAAGGAAAGAGATTTGATAATGTCTAGAAGACATAAAACAGAATACGACGAGGCAGCTGTTGGATATTCCAAAAGCTGAGATCCAGGAAGTACAAACAGCGCTGAGGGAAAGTTTTCAAAAAAGAACACTCTGAAAGGGACATAATCGCCATTGATTCAGAGTAGTTCTTTCTCTTCGTGTAGCGTAAGGTCGAATATTTTCCGGACAGACCTGGTACGTGACGTGAACTACATATCTTCAATACTGGCAGTGAATATCAGAACGCACCCTCGGAGACTCGGCGGCGCGCCGTTAGTTTTCGCCGGGAAACGCAAGTGTCCTCGAATTCGCGCTCCGTCGACGAAGTTGTTGCGTCGATATATCGACGATTTCTCGAGATTACACACACCCCCTCTCCGGGACATGCATAAAAACCTCGAAATATTCGCGCAGAGCTACGCCATTGATCGATCCGCCGGCGAGTGCCGTAAATAACGAGGCCAACGGGTGAAGAAGCACTCTCGTTCGGGAGTAATCGGATGCTCTTAAAATCGCGAGTCCGGCATACCAAACATCGCGGGCCGATATCCGAAATAGTGCTGATTCCGTAGAAACGGGAATACAACCGACAACGGCCGCAGGGCCGATGAAAGAGCCGGCCTTTACGGGGTTATCGATTCCGCGACCGCGAGGCTCTCCCTGCCGGATAGCGCGGTATTAAATGTGCTGGTTCTAGGATCGCGCTGACACACTGTGCACGTAGAGGACCGCGAGGGGAGAACGGGCGGGTGGGCTCACGACGCGGAATATTACGGAAAATTTACTCCGACCGCCGTCGCGCGTAACGTACACACGTTGCGTCGTGCGTCCCGAGTCATTCGTTAGAAAAATCGCCTCGGGTGGCGAGAGCGGAGTAGACTAAAAGCTTATTCTGTTCTGCGAAATATATCCTCCGAGAGGGGACGCGAAAGCTAATACGGTGTACGCGTTTCCAAGTGGTAGGAAATAATTATACGGCGCGCGCGCACCACACACACACACACACACACACACACACACACACACGCGTACGCCGCTGCTGCGTCGACCTAGCCGGAGGAATTTAGTTCAGGCAGAATTGGTCACGAATTAAACGAAGGATCCGCGCCTCAACGAAGAATTCGCGTTCTGACCCGGTCTATATCTCGTATATCGGGAATTATATAATCCCATCGATATTTCTGTACGGAAAAAAAGATTTGGCTGTTTTAATGTAAAGCGTAGTTTTCACGAACAAATCGTTTTTATTGAAAGAGACGGAATTTCTGGTTCTAAATACCCCTCAAATTTGGATCAAAAGACTTTATATGCAGTACATACACACACGCACACACTCTGAGAAAATATGCTTGGAAATCTGTTTGAAAAATATAAAATTCACAGAAACAAAATTTACTTTATAGAAATAAACTATATCACACACATTTTTAAGTGTTTTTTTTTCAGTGCAGAAATTCTGTGTTCTTTGACTGAAATGGTTTGTTCATTAAAACCACACTTTATATTAACACAACTACAAAATATTTGCGTGTATCTTTTTATTTTAAAAGAGAAATGTGTGACATGATAAATTTTTATCACTCGTCACTTGGATTAAACGTTCAATCGAAGAAACCGAAGTCAGGAGTTCGTGCCTCCTGGCCTTGGAAGATGATACTTGCGGATATAAATTTGTAAGAAAGTCTCATTAACCTTGTTTATACCGAACATTGATACATGTACTAAATAGTAATTTTTTATTAAATAATCTTAATATTGACGATATATATAAATAACGGTATATTAAGCTGGTATAATACTCATAAAAAAGACTTAATTGAATACATCGTCGTTCGATTTAAACAACGCCGCAGTGATTCTCCCTAGGAAAGGAGCGATGAGGAAATAAGACAGGACTAGCAGGGCTGCAGAGACGCATGAGGGGAGAAATGGCGAAGCAATGATGAGCATCTCACGCGCGATAAGGCGTGCGAGCCCCGCGTAATGGTCGCAGCTATCCGAAAAAGATCCTGAGGAAAATAAGTCTAAGGGCAGTAAGTCGCTGCAGGTCTCTTTGTCGACGACCACGAGTCATAAAAAAGATACTGGCGAGTAACTCCTGAAGAAAAATTGAGAAAAATCCGCATTTCGGGGCGCGTACAGCGCCTAAAATCGATACGACCGTTCCGCGGAGCTAATGAGGAGCCGTATCGATCTCCCGCTAAGATCCCTAGACCCTACAAGCTTTCTTGCTTGTTTCTGCGCAGAAATCCGGCGAGTGAACGGATGCCGAACAAACGAGAGCAAACGAGCGAGAAAAGTAAGAAGACCGTCCAGGACGAGCAGGAAGACTTCCAGAAAGAGAGGCGACTCCCATCACTTGGTGAGACAAAAGCGTACAGCTACAGGTTGCGCGTTTTGAGAAAAGCCGAGCCGTCGCATAATTTTGAATTGCATATGGCCGCTATTGCTTTTCAACGGCTGCCGGAATTTAGGAGGTCTTTGGGCGAGGAATCCGGCTTAACGGATAGATAGAGATAGTATTGCGTCGTGCCATGTTCGATCGTTTTTCCCGGCCTCACCGACCTATGTAGTTACTCGAGTAAATGTTATTTGGTTGCGTAACGTTGGTTGGTGTCGTCGAGTGTGACATTCGGTTTCGTGATTTTGGTGGGTACCGTGTGTATCATGGAAAGGGTGCGGCGCCAAAATCCGGACAAATTATATATTTTTTCCAAACATATTTTTTATTGCAAAAACGAAAAGGTTTACAAAATTTTTTTAACCACATTGTTTGTAAGGCCATAAAGAACACATTTACTCAATATATCCCCCGCTTGCTTGAATGACCGCCTCCATTCTCGGTTTGAAGCATGCGCAGGCGCGCTTTAATGTGTCACGATCCATATCGGTGAATGCCGCTTCAATGATGCTCTCAATGATGCGACATTTGGATGTCTGGACTTGTTCGTGATCCTTTCAACTACGCTCCATACATAGAAGTCCAAAGGATTCAAATCTGGGCTGTTGGGAGGCCAGAATTCTTTCGACCAAAACATGTCGACGTTGTCCGACAACCAATTTTGCACCAAATGACTTGTGTGGGCGGGCGTACCGTATTGCTGGAAAACATACGGCTTTCCAGACGACACAGTTTCCATCCACGGCTTCACTACATTTGTCAGAACACGCAAATAAACTTCTTTTGTGACATTTTCCCCTTTGTTAAAGAAATGCGGTGGCATGATATCACCCTCACTGGATGATGTTGCAAAACCTTCGTTGGACTTCTCCAACTCATTGTACTTTGCGATAACATCATACACAGTCGATCTCGGGTACCCGAAGAACCGAATGATTTCTGTCGCCGAGCGCTCAGCGCGAACACTTTCGATAATCGCGGCTCTTCGGTTATACTCCGCACTTGGTTTCAACATTGCGACTGTTTCGAGGTTATGATGGTTTAGTACATGCGTCAAGCTATTTGAACGTTAATCGCGACATCTACCAGTGGTATAGAACGGCGAGAATTTCAAATTGAATTTTGTCCGGATTTTGGTGCCGCACCCTGTACATGGAGGTTTGCATTAGAGCTGGAGATTCAACTGACGTTTAATTTTCATTATGAGTTCTTTCGTGCCGTACTGTGTGTACTTTATCGTAAGGTGACCAGATTTCCCAGCCCTGAATTCGGGATACTTCATAAATGTGTGAAGCAGGGGACGGGGAAAGAGGGATAAAAAGACCCAAAAATTACTTAACAATCATTGAAAATGATGACAAACTGATGTCCCGAATAGCACTCGAAAAAATTCGGGACAAAGGGTGGAAAATCGGGACGTCTGGTCACCTTAGCTGTATATGTCGAGAAGGGAGGAGATTACTGCGTAATAATGTACTTACGATATATCCTGACGACCGCACGTCGTTGTTTTCGGCACTCTAATATTTATTTTCGCAGGAGATTCACAAGCGAAAGACGTATGAAATACGGAGCGTTGTGTCGATGGCAGTTGCTCGGCATGAAAAGATCGCAGACGCGCGCGCTGTCACTCACGTACACCAAAAGTTCATTAGCGCGCCAAAAGTGCCAAAAGTGTCTACAACGACGCGATCTGTACGGCGCGCCGTGGCGGACGCCTTAAACACTTGCTCGAGTTACTAACCACTCTAGACCAATCACGTTCGTTTCGCACTACGAGGTTGTCATCGTGGTTATACAATCTAGGCGTTGGTAATGAATCGCGCGAAATGCTCGATCTTTTCACGCCAAGCAGCAGCCATGGGCACACATCGATCCACATCGCTCCGCGTTTCTCGCGTCTTTTATCCATCGAAAGTGAGTCTCGCGCGTTAATAAGTTTTAGGAGTGTCGATAATAGCGATGTGCGATCGCCAGGGCGTATCGTGAAGACGTCATTTGTAAGTAATCTTCTCGTTTCTCCTCGCGGTATATGCGGCCGGTGCTTGTCGCGACGTGTTGCGCCGACGTTCTTCATATTTGCTAAAAACGTCGACTTGCTCAGGTAGCAATAGAATCGGGCGATCGTCGGATTTATTGAACGGGAATTAGAAATGCAATGACAGTCAGAAAGAAAGAGAAAGAGAGAGAGAGAGAGATGCGGGATATTCGGGCGGTTGCCTCAGTTTGTTAAGAAAAGAGATACGGAGAGAGAAGTGTCTCATAGAGCGCGTTCTTTTTGGCCGCGGCGCCGTTCACATATTGAAGTATATTTTCAGCGCGATTTAACAATCGCGCGACCATTTTGATTCTCGATCTTTCTACATTGAGCAACTACCGTGGACACATCGATCGACATCGCTCCGCATTTTACGCGTCTTTTATCCATCGAAAATGAGTCTTGCGCGTTAATAAGTCTCGGGAGTGTCGAGAATAGCGATGTGTGATCGCCGAGGCGTATCGTGAAGACGTCATTTGTAAGTAATCTTCTCGTTTCTTCTCGCGATGTATGTAAAGTGACCAGATTTCCCTGGATAAAAAGATTCGAAAATTATTTGACAGTCATTGAAAATGATGACAAATCGGGGTCCCGAATAGCATTCGAAAAAATTCGGGACAAAGGGTGAAAAATCGGGACATCTTATTTATCTTCCGCTTCCTCGACGTATTTACTCACGTGCATGTTCCACCGTGTCCGCGAACGTTACTCGTTATTTCCCGCGTGCATGTTCCGTCGTTCCGTGATCGTGTCGTTGATGTTGCCGACGTCGTCATTTGCGTGTCGAATCTCGTTGTGTGACGAGCTGTCACGTCCCGAACAGCTGCGTTTTGGATGAATTCCATTATACGTGATTTCCAATTTTTCCAAATCGACCAAAGCGTGCATGAGACGCGTTACATTAGTTTACACACATAATTATCAACATCTTCGAATATTGAAAGTGTTCACTGCCTTTTATTTTCATTAATGTAAAATAAAAATGCACTGAGCCTTTGTATTCTGGATACGTTGTCGATTTAATCAACCGGAAAATTTGCTTTTGGTGAATAATCATCACCTCCTATTTTTACTAATTTAAAATACTAATAAAAATGTGCTTATGCCTTTTCTTAATATGTTGTTATCAATTTTATCTTTTTATCAATTTATCGTTTTATCAATTTAACTAATTAGAAAACTTTTTGTATTAGATCTGAAGGTCACACAGTGGATGTGTTTGTTGAGAGAATGTAATTTCGGTGGACACAAATGCCGTACCGGAAGATTCGGTTCGGACTAAGCAGGATCAACTCGAAGGTAAGACTTCCCGACTCGGGTATTTACTAATCTTGTGGTGGTTAATAATAGTATAGTATGAAATCAATGCGATTTATTTTAATCGTAGTATTTTTGCACTAAGAGAAAAAATGATTAATCTCACTTTCTTGGTTATTTTAACAAAAAATATCAGTATGCGTATATTAGATTACTTCTGCTATATTTCATTATATTTGTATACAATGCATACTGTAAAATGCAATTTTAGTCCATGTTTTTCCATTCTACGATTTCCATCACAAACACTTTTCTCTCAATGCAGGATTTTACATGTTTGTGCTATCCATCGAAATACGTTGAAATAAATGAAGAATCATTTTTTTTTTAAATAATCATCCTATTACCACATACATACATGAATAATCAAATATTTCCTCTCTTTGAAGACGAATTCTTTTTTCATATTTTCATCAAGCTTCATTCCTGACATCGACCCGATTCGACACATTTTTTTCGAACCTCTGATATATCAAATGAATTTGTTGATTCAGTCACACGTTAAAAATCCTCTAGTACGTATTATAATTTGTTAAAGATATAGAATTATTTAACGGAAGTATTTGTTCAATGCGATCCTCCAGTTGTTTCAAGCGATGTAAAATGCGTACTGAAATTGCGCATCAGGAATGTGCACTAGAATCATGCACCAGTATCGCATACCGGAATGCGCCATTACACGGAGAATTTGCTATACTATTTTCTTTGCTCGCGAGCAAAGTTTTACAATCGTCGCGATTGCTGATTTTCTATATATTTCACACGTTTATATTTCAAATTATAATGTCACCTCCGAAATATTTGCTATATTTAGAATTTATTATTTCTGTTAAAAATTTGAATTCTCTCACTATACAAAAATCTCACCTTATCATAAAATACAAATATCTGCGGAACGCGATATTTTCATTCCTCCTCTCGATCTTTTTAGAAGCATCGTGATTTTCTATATATTTCACACGTTTAAATTTTAAATTGTAATTTTATCTCCGAAATAGCTGCTATATTGAGAATTTATTATTTCTATTAAAAGTTTGAATTCTCTCGCTATATAAAGATCTCACCTTATCATAAAGTACAAATTCTACGGAACGCGATATTTTCGTTCCTCCTCTCGATTTTATTGAAAGCATCGTGATATTTGATTCGCGATTTCCTCCACGCGTTTTGCGAAGATAGCCTCGAAGCGTCGGAATTTGTCGTGTGCTTTCCGTGAAGTCGTTAAACGTCGTCAAAAGGATCGCGGTCGCGAATGCAGCGAACTGTACCAAAGTACAACCGACATGGGGACGACGGCTGGATGCTAAGGAGGCTGCACGGATATGGAGAACGGGTCGAGATGCAACAATGGGCCAAGTCCGGGCTGGACCTGTCGTCAAATATCAACGCTTAATAGTAAGCATACAATTTAAATGCTAAAGACGATTTGTATCATTTAGTGCATGCAATATGTAGACAAATCGCATTGATTACCGATGAGAAATATTATCGCAAATGATATAATTGTACACACAGAAAAATATCATTCTGCTAAGAAAAGCGATTATTCACAGTTTACTTTTTTAAAATAATGATTATCTTCAACAAAAGATATTGTCTCGATAATATTCTTAAAATGTATTCATCATAAATTTAAAAAATTCTTTTTGGCAGATATTTAAAAAAAGAATTTATCCTCTTTACAAGAATATCATAAAACTTCAGTGAAGAAAAGTCAATTCAGCTCTGTGAAATAAGCGAATCAAATTTTTATTTTAATTTAATATACTTTAATTAAAATCCTATTTACGATTGAATAAGCGAATCAAATTTTTATTTTAATTTAATATACTTTAATTAAAATCCTATTTACGATTGAATAAGCGAATCAAATTTTTATTTTAATTTAATATACTTTAATTAAAATCCTATTTACGATTGAAAATAATAAAATTTATTTTGAATATATTTTGGATAAAATTTATTCTTATAATAATCTTCTCATGGATTTGCGACTATATAAGCTTATATAAGTTTATTATTTAAAACAAGTAACATTTATTTGGACGTAGTATGTATTTTTATGTGTGTACTATTAATAGATATAGATATAAGCTCATATTAAATTAAGATTTTAGATTTGTGCTAATTAATATTATTTAGACTTTAAAATTAACTGCACTGAAAAAAAAGATATAAAACGAATCAAATTTCTGGGTTGAGCAAATTTGGTTGCATCAACTGCAATCGAGTCAAACTAAATAAAAATTAAATCTGTTCAATAATTTGTAGGAATTTCAATTAAAAAATTTAGTTAAAAGTTAATAGAAAATAAAATATAATTACACAGATGCTATGTATTCTTTAAATTAACAAAAAAGGTTAATCTAATTACATAATATGAGTTCGCTTAACTGAATTATTCCAATTTTTTTTTTCTTTAATTTTTTTTCTTATTTAATATTATATAAAGTTACCATTTGCCAACGTTACGCACACTTGTTACGTAATTTTTACTTGTGCATTTATTCTTTTTTCTTTTCGCGTGTATTGTCTATCTACCATTAAAATAAGATTATTATTATTAATTAAGAGCGCGATATCTTAAACGAAGACTCAGGAATTAAGAGCAACGCGCGTTTGTGATAACTACATGGAGAAAACACTAATGGTATTATTTGTCTAAATATGGTTGCTATAACAAAATATTAACGTTATTTTTCGGCATGGGTGTGTTCAGATTCTTCATTCAAGTTCACTCTATTACTAGACATATTATAATATACGTTACATATACTATGGTACTTCTAGAATTAGAGTGCACCCGAGTAGAGAATCTAAACGCACCCCAAGATGATTTCTAGTAACCATACTCTGGTAGTGGTACATTGGCCTTTGTTGCCTGTTCATATGTGTTTGCGGTTCAGCAACCGCAGTTTTCAATGCCGTATCTATCTAATTTGAAATCAAACAAAGTTTTTCTCTAGATATGTAAATGTAATAACCATAGAGCAGTTGCCTCCGTGTGTAATATGTTAAAAAAGTTTAGTAATATGTATAAAAAGAAAAAATGGCAAAACGCGAAAAGAAGAATGATGTTTTAATTTCGCGCGTAAAATACATGCGATTAACGTACGAGATTGAAAAAATCGCGTGTGAAATGTAGGGCGGTCCGATGTTGTGCGCGTGCCGCTTTGGGAAAAAGTTTACGTACGCACGTTTGGTCACGCCACAACAGCACGATCAACATGGCGTCGCGTTCGTTAACTGAAAAAATACTGCAAAAATAATTCTTATTAAATTGCCAGCCTGTTGCGGAAATTTCGACGTTTCGTTTCGCGCTTTCGTGATACGGCAACGTTATAAAGCATTCCGAATTAAATGGCGAATTTTTTCAAACACGGCGCTCACTCGACTCGGACACATGTTACCGCGGCGTTTCGCCGGAAACGAGTATCGCGAGCGAGGAGATCGATAAAATGACAAATATCTAGTGTAAATTCCACGTTGTTCTGGACCTTCTCTGTCGTGGGACCAAGAGGACTTTCTACCCTTCTCTTCTTTTTTATTCCTCTCTCTCCCTCCCTCTCTCCCTCTTTTCGCACGCGTCTCTTCATGAACTCTCACCAAATCACCGTTGTGCCACAGCCGGGCGATTTGCGTATCCGTCGTCTGCGCGACGCTTCACGAAGTCGCTGTGCATTCAGAAACGACCCTCTCTCGCTCCATCCTCTTCGCCGATAGTTACTCCTACCAGCCCCGCTTTCGCGGAGACCGCGAAGTTCTTTTTGTTCGCGCCCCCTAATTAAGAGTTCGCCCACGAGCTGCGACATTGTGGCCGCCGGTGACGACGAGGTTAACAATGGCGAGGATTTTTAGACGGGACGTAATTAATGATTCGCCACTTTCCGCGACGTGATTATAATCTACATCCGACACGCATATTGAATTTTTCCTTCTTAATTCCTTAATCGTTTCATTCATCATGCTCAGTCACTACGTTCTTAAACTTAATTTCTCATTCTTTCTCTCTTCTCCCGTTTCCCCCTCCCTCCTCTTGTCTGCGCGCACTTTCTCTATTGCATAGTTACAGTTACGCGGCATTATCGTTCGTTTTTCTTCGGTTGTTTGCGCATCTTTACGGGAGTTGCTCTACGGCATTCATCGCCGAGACTTAAATCCGACGTCCGAGGGGGGAAGGGGAGGAGGGGCAGGAGGGCGCGGGAATAAAGTTTGCTACGGGGGATGTTTGCTCATTTCGTTGCAGGTGCATACCTGCGTAACTAATCAGAGGTACTTCGAGCTACGTAGCGGCGTTCACGATTTATATTCATTAAGCGGCAAGGTACACGGCGGGAAGAAGTTGCGAGGCCGGAAAGTTTGACGTCGGGGGCGTTTCATAAATCGCGCAGTTCGGCTTCCTTTTTTCGCTCGCGCGACCTACGCGATCTTATCGGGAATCGTGTCGCGCCTCGTGTACATTCGTATACGTCAGTGCTTATTCGCGATTTTTTGCACACCGCGTTTTCATCTCTCACTAAGATATATCGTCGAGACGCCGTATCTCCCTCATCAGCGAGAGATCCTCACTTGTCTGCGACAGTTAGAAACTGTAGGAAACTATCTCTTATCAGAAACTTTGCCCGCTCGACCCTTCAACATAATTATGCAAAATAATTATGAACGAGATATTGCTTACACCACAAACGAGGGGGAAATTGAAAACTCAGTACGAGGGAAATAAAAGATGAAAGTTCTCGATGTTAATTTTTTCCCTGACGGCGCGCGATTAAACGATAAATGGCACACACGCCGCACATGTGTGTGTACGCGCGCGCGAGTACACGTGCGCTAACTGATACGTAAGAAAACGGAATTAACTCCTCCGTCGGCCGTCAAAAGTATCGGATATAAATGACGTAAAATAGCTGCTGGTTACCGTTGCAGAAGAGGTAAAAGCTTTTACGGGAAATGAGCGCGCGGGGTTTCCCTTCCGGCTTGCCGGTTCGCCGATAGAAACGCTTACACTGACGCTTAAAAGCGTTGCGGGTCGGCAGCAACTAGGTGGGTATTAAGCGTAATCGATAATAGGTATCGACGGGGAATTTCCGCGATCGTAGGAATAAAGTCGGACAGTGGTAAACGTCGCGCTATACTCCGAGGACAAGCAGTTGCAATAGCAGCGCGGTGGTGGAGGTCAGGTCAGCGGAACAATGTCGATTGAACAGGCGATTCTCTCTCTCTTTCTCTCTCTCTCTCTCTCTCTCCTCTCTTTCCCTCTCTCTTCAAATCACGACAGTGGGCCCCGTAATAGTCCCGCCGTCGCCGGGAAGTTGTAGCATCGGACTAATGGTGGCGATTAGTAGAAGTCAGTACGTTTTATCCTGCGGCGCATAGAATTTCAATAAAGCCTAAGAGCCTCGAGAGAGAGTAGGAAGGAGGAAGGTAGGGATGCAAAAGGAGAGTGAGAGAGATGGATAGAGAGAGAGAAAGAGAGGGAGGGAGGGAGAGAAAAGGGATGCACCGACGATTCTCACATAGTTATAACCGTAGACGCTCGAATCCCATTTATTCGGCCTTATCTAGAACGGACGTGTCCGTTCGCGAATAGCACGCTCCCACTGCGAGATAATTAAAATTAGCTTATCTCGCCGGGCGAACGGATAGGATCGGCAATAACATACAAGCGCCGGCGAATGAGGTTTTCTTTAATCATCGACTCGAAAGGTGGGTGGGCATCTCTCTCTCTCTCTCTCTCTCTCTCTCTCTCTCTCTCTCTCTCTCCCACCTTCCCTCTACTCTATTCTCTCTCACACTTTGCTTGATGATAATCGCCGGCTGGCCGGGTGCTCGCGCGCGTTATTTCACCGCGCTCGACGTAACTTATTGTTAGGATACCGTTACAAACACGCGTTACAAGCAACGCCGCCGGTCGCTTATAACGCCGGCCGGCCGGCTATATCCGGTCATCTAAGAACGTACGTTAAAGTCGTCCCAGATAAAACGTCCTACTTGTCAGCGATTTTTCAACGGGAGATAGCGCGGATGATCGAGGGCGCATCGCGCGGGGTCGAGACCGCGTGTGCATTATTATCGTCGCGATGCGTCGGCAGTAAAAGAAAAGCACGCGATGTGCCGGAGCTTCCCGCTGGCCGGCTCTCGGTTCCATTCTCGGAGCAGCCCTGTATCTTCCCCGGGTTAACGACACACACCCATTCCGTCGAGAGACTCGACGTGATGTCGCGAGGTTTACGGCGCTTCGCCGGGGTACATTAGCATGGGCGCCAATTATCGACGCGCGCTTTAGCGGCGAATAAAGCGTCGGCAATACGCGACCGTCGACTTGGAACGTCGCGTTCGATATCTACTTAATGATGGCGCTCGTGCTGTCTCATAAGCGCGAGCGTGTCCCGTAATTTCGACACGTCTCCTTGCAATTCGATGTGCATTCGCTATAGCGGGCAAAGGCACCGTGGGGCTAAGGTGCGGGGTTAACCACAATGTGGCTGCCAGAACCAATGCAACAGCTGGTATTTGACAAATTGGAGGGGTCTGTCATCACGATGACAGCTATAAATAGATATGCCGGGCAGCGTGTCCATTTGAGGGACTAGCATTACCGGAAGCCCCGCGACATCGCAGCCAGAAATAGATTCAATGCTAATTATCAGTTATTGTAATGATAACAAGCGAGATAGATCAAATCGATACATGTCATCGCACATGTGATAATTATCGACAATAATTTCAATGCATGAACGGTATAGTGCTTCCTAGAACCGCTTAATTTCTATAGTTGCATATTATTAGAGAATACACTTTTTAAACTAGCGAATGCATATCGGTCGTCGGATCGACTGTTAGAAATTGCGCTATTAATTAATCAGGCATCTCCGCGGCGATCGCTTTGTTTCCGCGTAATGTAACACCACAGCCGTTAGTGTAAACTTTTTACGAAACGTGACGCGAATGATGAAAAAGAGCCCCGTTATCGCAGTCGTTACTGCGCTTTCTCTCGACGTGCGACCGCGAGTAGTTTAACGCAATTTTCCCCGTTAACGACGACGAGTGACAGTAATTACGGGAACGAGTGCGCGCGCGTTTTCGCGACTACTGCACGCACCATGGCGAATTGGAACGAGATGGACCGATGGCACGAAGAAGGGCCCGTGAAAATCCCTTCAAAGAACTCTACACGAGACGTTCTTTCATGTCCATTCTCCCCGTGCACAGCACTCGCGGCTTTCCTTTTTGTCGGCGCACACTCACTCGGGGAGAGCGAGTGGACACGGTCTCAAGGCGTGTGGGCGGGTTTTAATCCATTCGAATCCATTCGGTGCTCGTGTTCGTACGTTCTCGTGCACTTAGGCGAGTAGGGAAGTTGGTAATGCGCATTTTGATGTACTTCGACAAGCGTACTCGATGAGATTATCTCCTCGAGTCCCTGCCACCGGCAAATCTGTCCCTTCGAAAATGTTAATCCACCTCTTTGAGTTTGTTCCTTTTTTACCGAGGAGAAGAAATTTATTCTAAAGATTCGGATGAGATGTATTTTATATCTCGTTACAATCACGATGAGAGAAGAAAGAGAAAGTGAGAGATACGGTTAGTCAGTCGTGTGGAGCGTAACGATTATGGATTGTACGCGCGAAGCAAGGCTCTCGTAATGGCATCTTTTAAAAAGCGAGTACAACGTCTCAAAGTCGCGCGGAAAGTTTTCTTCGCCGCGGAAAGTCTTGAGAACGTGCCGATCCACTGCGCCGCTGCGAATGCTGTTATCTCGTAAGTTTGTGACTTCGGAGTGTAGTTAGAGCAAACGCGCGGCATGCGGGAGGTGAAACAACGAAATTTCAAAGAGAGATTTTCCTTCCTGAAGAATCTCATGCGCGCGAGTGAGATGCGCTTCTTTGCAGTTCGCTGGAGAATGAAATATAAGCGGAATAAATTTCTCTCGGTGCGGTACATGCACGTACGGAATGAGCAGTTGAAATGAGGGCAAAAGAAAAAGAAAGCGCGGATACATCGAGTACGTTTGTTGAACTTTTTCACCGGTGCGATGTGTACAATTTGAAGCACTCTTGTCACTCGCACTTGTTACTTCTTGTCCTGTCCCCGAGGATTATCCGAATTATTTCAGAAACGAGAGTCATTTTCTTGCTGTCACGTATCATAAAGCATACATTTTTCGCATGGCCTCTGCAAGAAGTCACTGAAAATTAGGAATATGTTAATATTTTATATTTTCTATTTGCAAAAAGTATGGTATATAATAATAATAATTTTTTTTATTGGGGTACATAAAATAAATAAGGAGAACAAAAGCACTACAATATATAGTACATGAATAAATGAAACCAATATATAAACGAGACACTAGCAAAAGCACTGCTGTAACTACAAGATGACATGCAGATAAGCAAGCAGATACTGACTACAAATATCGTACAAATAAAGTGATAATCAAAATTGTAATGCAGGAGATCATAAACATAAGGAGGGAGTTTGGCAAGTAACGCGTAATGTAATACGTAACGATGGTAAATCTTGAGCCAACCCAAGTATTGGTAAGATGATATTGGAAATATGATCACATTCCTTAACTCCATACACAAAACGAAGCAAGAATTCTAAACACGCAAACGATGAGCAAATTGTTGACTCAAATAAGAAATATGTATATCAAACAAGATATATGCTTGCGTAAGCTAAGGAGAAGGTAACGAAAGAACTGGATATAAGGATATATATCTATATAGGACACAGTTGAATAACAACATATTTTCAACCTCATTTTTATACTTGATTTACTTTATTTTATTATATATTATTTTTGACTCGGAAACTTTTGTCTTATTAGAGATTTTTGTCATTATTTTTTATGTTTTTCTTTATTAAAGATACAATTAACATTGTATATTTCCATAACAGCACGGTTTAAAATACTCCCAGGTAGCAAAATAACATCAAATGACATGTATGTTATGATGTTTATTATTATTGACGTTAGAGATGTCGTTCATATGTCATTGAAATGTCATTTGACGTAATCATATTTCCTAGGCCTACATTTCAAAGTGAAATAATGTTTGATCCAGACTCTAAATCAGTGTCAAATTGCTTATGATCACTTTTAGACACAATGGATTAATCTCTAATTTGGTCATTATTTTTGAGACATAAACGTTCTTGAGAATTTAAAAATGTTGAGGGCAAGTTTTTATATTTACAAAAATCGACTTCAACGTAACACGAAAGATGATAATTCGCCTACTAAAAATTTCCTCGTAAATACTGCTTGCCGACTACTAACGAGACGCAAGTCCAAATCCGTGTACCTCTCGGCGAACATCTCTGCGTCGAAGTTAGCCGCTTGAGGACAGACGACGGGAAATCCGAGCGGATAAGTCGAGCGTTTCGTAAGAGACCGCGCGGAATAGCGCAACATGGTTCTCCTTCGCGAATAGCGAGTATAGTAATCCACTGAACCTGCCGCAGGTGGGCGCACTCCGGCGTGCATATCGCAGAAGTCCGTCCAGTGCCAAAGTTAAATTACGTCCAGAGCCGCTTCAATATACTCTCGCTCGTCTTGATCCATGAGCATAACGAACAAATTGCTCGGAAGTTAAGACGAGTCTGACTGATTGCCGCTCCACTTATCTCCGCCGACTGATACGTCTCGAGATCTTCCGAGAGGGAACAGAAGCCGGAAGATAGGGACCGTAAAAACAAAACGGACTCCCGTGTGGTTTCGCGAGAGAGATGCGTCCGCGCTGTCGCGCGGCAAGACGAAACATAATATTGACGCAGCGCAAAAGAGCGCGCGTGAATTAACCACGGGAAAAATCTGTCCGCGCCGGCCATTTAATTATTCCACGTGGCACATTCGCCAGCTCACGTGGCAGTACAATGTGTCAAAATATATTTCCATTAGTCGCGAAATTAGCGGGCCGCGCGCAATTTTCGATATTTCACATCGGGGTACTTTTGGTGCCCGCGCACACACGCGTTAATTCGCCGCCATAACGACTCCATTATGAAAAATTCGCCGATTATAACGAGTCCACCGGGTGTGCCGACCGGTCGAAAGTACTCTCTCTCTCTCTCTCTCTCTCTCTCTCTCTCTGAAATATTGTCCCGCTGTTGTACCGGACGCGTGCGCTCGCCCGTTCGTTTTTATATCCGCGACGGCGGATTATCACGTAATATTTTGCAACCGCGCGTCACGTTTGCGTAGACACGTGAAAAACGCGCAAGAACGGCGGCATCGACGACAGAACGGTGCCGTAGCCGGCTTGAAATCGTCGTCATCGAAGTTTCTACAAAGGAAGTAAAAAAGAGATCGTCGATAACATCGCGCGTGGAGAATTGCGATTTAACGATCGTGCAGAAGCACAAAGGAATACAAGAAGGATAAAGTTGAAAAGTATAAAGCAAATAAGCTAGGGTGTGATAAGCCAAATATGAAAGTCAACACAAATAAACCAAACCTAAAGCTCTTGATACTTAAAGATTCAAAACAAAAGCCTTACAAAATCTTAACGTTTAGGAGGAAAGAGCTCGCCGCTTTTGCATTTGTCCTCTGCTTTTATGCCCCTCTTGCATCTGCGACTCGCTCATTTGCAATTTCTTCGTTTTGATTCGGACGATTTCGCAGAACTTTGAGTTTAAGCTAAATAGGAAGGCAACCTCTTCTAGATTAGGAATTTGATTACTGGCTAGTTTCAAACGACAATTGCTTCGTCAGTAACTCGACAATAAAACTAGTTAGATTCTGGTCAGTCTCTAATCAGTTTTTAACCAAAAAAATATTTCGTACAAAATTCAGTGAAATAGTTTTCATCGTTTGATTCTCTTTTTACATTGTAAAATATCGTATCTTATTATTATTATTATTCAATATTATTATTATTCAATATAAAAATTATTATTATTCTTCAATATATTCTTATTATTATTATTCAATATAAAAAAAGTGTGAAACTCGCGTTTTAGGAGATAGAATCTATTCACATGCAATTTCACTCATTATTAAGATGGTTAACTCTATATTTAACTATTCTTTTCCTAGTGTCTGGCCAGTTTCTAACCAGTGAGTTTTTCCTAAAAATTGTTCTGCTTGCGAGGCCTAGCGCGGCTCCAGGTCTTTTAGTGTCGCTTACAATCGTCTGTATTCATTCTTTATTACCGCGCGTCCGCGATGGACGGCCGACATTCGCGGTATTTCATCTCGGGTCCATTAATATTCTCGCTCGGAAACGGCGGCGCTGGCGGACGAGATGAGAGACAGAGAGCCACGCGATTTTATGCCGGGGCACGTGGGCGCTCTGTACGCCTGATGTACGCGCAAAGTTGGTGGCGCGGCCTGGCAACGGCGTTCTCTCATTGCCGGAATTGGTAACACATCGGCGTCCTGTCTGCGCTGCGCTAAGTGAAATTCTTGAGAAGTTTAATTTGATTATACGTGACTCGACCGAGAGGCGATTAATCCCGTCGCACCAATAATCTCCCTCGCGTAAGTCCCAGTCTACGTGGCGTTTTCCGCCTCCAGCCGGGCCGCTGCATCCCTTCTCCACCTTCGCCCTTCGCGCCGAACGCTTTTCTCATCTGGTCGATGAGAGAACTCCGGTCACATAACGAGACGGGAACGTCGCTCGGAGTAATCGCGCGCAATTACTACAGAGACGTTGTTAGTCATCCGCGTGAGTGTGTGTGAGCGCGATTGCGAATGCGCCAAGGACGCGCTTGAGAAATGCGGTATCGTTCGTAAGGCGAAAGCGGGCCGCGAATCCTAATATTTCACGGACTCGGGACGCGAAAGAAGTGTCGCGAGCTAGCGGCGACTAGACGGTCGCCATTGTCCAAGAAGCGAAAGCTCGCATAAGAATGTACAGGCGCGATAAATTTGGCGTCTGTCACGACCCGCCTAGCCGCTGCGTACCGCTCGCTCGCTGACCTTAATACGAGTGATAAACGAGCGATATTACATCGGCCGGCGAGAAGCACCGCATCGTCGAAATCTGGCGATTTGTTACGTCGCACGAGCGACGTCGACTTTCGCGGCCATTGTCTTGGGAGAAAATCGCCGTAAATCGTCCGATCTTTAACATAATTTAGCGACAATGCACTTCCTCTTTTCCTATCTCGTGTGCGCGCGCGCGCTCGACCATCGTGACTGAAATTCGCGACTCGCGGGGTTGCGAAGTGTTCCTGCAACGAGTCTCTGGAAAATAACGCCGGTCACCAGCGCAACCTGAATCCAGATTCGCGCGAAAGAGCCTGAGAAGTTGAGACGGGACCCTCGAAAACCCGAAATAATTACTATACTCTAATGTCGCTCAACCGTGCTGCACCTGAAACGTCCAGCACGATTGCTTACATGCAAACGCAGTCGGCAAATAAAATAATCGGCGCCGCGTCCCAGACAAGTTTCGCGGAAGAGAGAGCATCCCTGAATTATTCGGCATAATTCTCAATTATTTGCGCTGTGCAATCAATTATTCACTACCCTGTCCGGCGGGCTAGGCCGTAAAGAAATTAAATTCGCTACCTCTTAATAAGTAGACTCGAATTTCTGAAAGGGTTAAAGAGGGTTGCGATTAAGCAGAGAATTTGTACAGCTGAGATACGGTCAGAATTCGGGATTTGGTGCTGCTGAGTCTGGACGAGTCGTGCCGACGCTCATGCACACATATATACACACACGCAGCAGCATACATGCACGCGCGCAGGGCTTCGTGGAGCTCACACATGTCCCAGAAAGCCTCACGATATCTCAGTTTGACCGTCAGTCCAGCAGTAAGCGATGTTAAATGAGTTAAGCTCGTTCATCAAGCGAAGCTCAGCCGCTCCCGCTCGCGCCTTTGCGCCGCCGTTTAAAGCCGTTTACAAACGTTTGCCCCGAAAATTCCGTCCCACGACGGGGGGTTCTTCACGTGGCCGAGGGGGGGAGGGGAGAGGGATGGTAAGCGCAGCGGAATTTTCGTGACGAAGTTTAATCCCGACTGGATCTTACTTACTCCATAATAAGGGCCAGCAGTTTCCAAGCTCCGTGAAAATGCATGATTACACGGTCAGTTTCGGCTACTTTGCGTACTTTGCGCTTGTACGTCTCTTTAAACGTGTCTCTTTAAACACGTCGCGTTATCGTGCCGAGAAGAGTAACTCCTCGAGTAACGGGACCGTGAAACGCAATCGAATATCGATCCTTGCGCGAGAACGCGCGTGTACTCCCGCCGAAACTTCGCGAAGAGAGCAATGATCCTCTATATTGTCGATCTCCACCCGTTCTCCCGACGAGAATCTACGAGGAGACGCGTGGAGAGATACGTTATCAAGCGGAATATAACAACGACAGGGCTCGCGTCCGGTGACGAACGGTCGCGGACGATTTACCGTCGCTCTGTCTCGCGTCTGCCGTTTAATTCCGCGCGGGAACTCGACTAACCGAGGTATAAGCCAACTTTAGTGCCGCTCCACTACGCCACTACCGCCGCCGCAGCAGCCACGTGAACGATGACGTTGCGTAACGTATAAATTTCGTCCTCCGGCGCGTCAGGTCGAGAAACACCCCCCGCTGCAACACGGTTTGAGACTCACTCAGAGGGATGTTTGCATCGTCGAGATACGCAACAAAGTGACTTCGTCTAACGAGTCCTTCCGGGACTTTGCCGCGCGAAGCTTCCTGGACATCTCGCAAACTTGTCGACTCTCTTCCTCTCCCGTTCTTTCTCTGTCTCTCTTTCTAGGCAATATAAAAAGTATAATGAGCAGCAGAAAACTCCTCAGCATTAAAATATTCAGCAGAATTAATTAGGACTTGTATTTTTGTGTATTTTATATTGTATGAATTTTTATATACATTGCGTCGTTATGTGCGATGGAGAGGACAATGTTCTAAACCGTCTTACAAATAGAGCATTTATTTGTAGGACTGAGCAATTACTTACTGAACAACGAATTGGCATAACGTATTGAATATTTATTGGATAGTTATTGGATAGTTACTGGGTAGTTATTGGGTAGTTATTGGATATTTATTAATATAAGTAAGGATAGTGTCGATTATATATTACGACAATTCGGGAAAAGGAATCGATTCACTCACGTCACATATCTTAACTTCTCTCGCATTCTATCTCAGTTTTAGCTCCAAAATGGATTCTCAACTTTTAATTCTCCAACTTCCAATTCTTTCCTGCTACTTATATGTTCGGATACTGATCGGATCTCGCGCTGTGAGGAAACGACCATTTGACGCTCGCAAGATACTCTATAGAATCTCGCAAGATACTCTATAGAATCTCGGATCCTACACACCTATTTATCTATTTCGCGCTCTTGCTCTAACCCTCTCAACCTCGCGAAAAGGGGACAGGCTTATTAGTGAAATTACGCGAAATAAACCGGTGACGGCGGCGGCGACCTCGCGTTTAATAATCCGAGTTCGCTGGTTTATTCGACACAACTCCATTACCCGCTGCGGTCTTGCGTTATTTGTTAAATCAATTAACGCGCTGTCGAGCGCGCATCACGACGTTTAATCTCCCGACCTCGACTCGACAGGCTATTTCAAGGCGATGTGTAATTCTTTTACGTAGTCATTGTCGGCGCCATTATCGCGGCCGATTGTGGCGCGTGATACATGTGCGTGTCGCAGTCGGCACGTTAAATACAAATTATCTGTATCGCCGCGCGTTTCGCGCGGCACCGGCAGTTTGCGCCGTTTTAAGCGATACGATTGGTCTGCGGCGTGTAATTCACGCATAACGTCGCGGTGCCGGACGACACAATGAGCGCTGATTAAACAATGTACGTGTCGCCAGACTGTGGGGGCACGTTAAACACGTGCGCACGATTATTTACGTAACGCGTAACGCGTGCGTGTAAGCAAATTATTGTCATCGAAAATTCATCTCTCTTCGCGCGCGCGACGTCCTACTTCGCGGAGTCGACGGCGACGACGAGAATTTCCGCGTTTGCAGAATCTCGACAGTCATCGAGTCTGCTTGTGTCTGGAGTAATTAAATAAACGAGATAAGTCAATTTTGAATAAAGCCATACGTGGCTGTCCGCGGCGCGCGTTAAATCATTCGTTTGAGAGTTCCAAAAGCGGCTACGCTCTCTCATCTCATTTCTCCACTACGTTTACTAATATAACGATGAAAAGTAAATTGCTGAAATTAAAGAAATATGACCAAGCCGTCGCGCGTCTCAGTCGAGGATGATCTCGACGATCTCGACGATGAAACCGAGAATAAAGACTCGTCGTTTTCTCTTTCTCCCCCTCTCCTCTCTTCTTTTCTCTCTCTTTCTCTCTGTCTCTCTCTCTCTCTCTAGTTGTTTTTTATACGATTGCTCTCATGGAAATAGCCTTTTCAAGCGCGCGAGTCACTCTTCTTTTACTTTGCATAATCCACCCGCGGCACGATCGTGAAGAGCAAACCGTGTAAATTCACGTCTACGTGGCGCACGTTTCCGGATCCGATCGCTCGCGAGCGTGCGAAATGGAAGCGCCGTTGAGCACGCGGAACTCAAAATCCCGGCTCGGATTTTTGTGACGCTGTGCCGTGGCAACGTGACTTCGCGGTGGGCCGTCTGAATTGTTGAAATTGCGTTTACGCCAGCTCGATTCGGCGGGAAGCAAAGCGAGGGGGGGGGAGGGGAAGAGAAGCTGAAGCACGGAGGGGCGATGTGTATAGACAGCGGTGCGTTACCCGCTGTGTATACAGTGCACATATCCAGCCCGTATGAACATGACAAAGTCCCGCCGCTATAATCTGGCATCGACGCAAAGCGCGAAACAATACCGCCGCCGCACGCTGGACTCGCGTGACGCGCGCTATCGCGACGTGCGGCAACGCAACGCGACGTGACGAACTGCATGACGCGCCGCATCGACGTCCGTTTCGCGGGATGGCTTCTCGTTTCGAGCGTTTTCAGCGAGATTCACGATCGAAACAAGCGCGGGATAATCGCGCGCGCACTCATTCTCCGACGGTTTCGCAGTTGATTGAAAAAAAATCAAGCGCTCATCCCTCTCGTCGCTCCCTGTATCGCCGCGTACGCGGCAGCTTGTCGGAGATCCTTTGTTCGGCTCGTGTTTGCATGGACGAGCATTTTCCCGCGAAAACTTTTGAAATCGTGCAAATCTAATCGCGAAAAGTTTGCGTCCGGTGAGCGCCAAACCTGGCAACAATGGTGGCGAATTATTAATTTCGCGGTCTTAAAACGTACACGGTGCATTAACAAGTAATGGCTTCTTTCGACCTACTAATCTCGATTTTATTTCAAGTTGATTTAAATTTGTTTCCCCATCAGATTATATGTGAAAATTAATCTAACACACACACACACACACATACACACACACACAGTGTTGCAATTTTTCGCAAAAATATCGCCTCAGTTAGAAAATCTGTTATTTTTCGCAACGTGAATTTCTCGGCGTTACCTACGTTATATTGTCGGATATTATTATCCTTCTGTAATTAATTCACAACTATCATCCTGGAGATAGTTTTAAGTCACCCAGGTTGTCCTCATTTACTGCAAAAAATTCTCCTGTGAAATTTAACACATTTCACATGTCCCAATTTACTCGCTCTCATTTTCGTGTTCAATTCAATACAAAACAAGTACGAGTAAATATTCGTATGTGAACAAATGACATAACTTATCTGCGTACACTTTACTTGTAAAATATCCCGCCAGAATTCTCTCCCGTACACATATTCGCACATAAATTGTTATTCTAATACTTAGAAATAGTGAGTATAAAGTCAACGCAGAATATAGTCGAAATAATACAACGGCAATATGTTAATTTAACACACGAACATGTTAAAAATTTAGCACAAACACTTTCAAACAAGTACAAAATGATTATTTTTTTATCGAGCGCTTAAATTCTTCGCGATTAAAAATTTAAGAATATTAATTGTTAATCGTAGCAATTTTCGCTTAATGCTCATCATGTCGCGCGTTTCTACGCGTTTGGGAAAAATTTTGCGAAATTCAGTGGTAAATCTACTCGTCTTTCTATTCTTTATCTTTTTTTTTCTTTCACACCCATGCGATGCCTGCTCTGTTCGTCCTGCCTTCCTCTCTCGCTCACCGTCGAGATTTCGCCGCGCCCGACACTCTGTTGGTTCACCTCGCACTTCCACAGGCTACTACTTAATGCGTCGACAGGATAATTCAGGAGCTTACACATCTGCGGCGAGTATAACAAGTTCCCGGAACGAAAGTTTCACGCGATAAAGTTAAGAGGGAAATTACTTAGCCGCATTAAATCGCCTTAGTCCGCGGGATGATAGATATTCGAGGCGGATGCACTCTTTCCTAGCCGCGGAAACCGTATGATGCATAACAAGGCCGTTGGAACGGAGGGATTTGTTGATCGGCCGCACGCATTGTGTGCATAAAACAGCGGGGTGCGGGGAGTAACCTGTTGCGGATTGATGGAGTCGCGCCGCTTGGGAAACAGCGCGTTTCTAGATAACATTAAATCGCGACTTTTTACGATCAAGTTGCAGCAGCTATATTCCCCTGCGATCGGGGCACGGCTCGTCATGCCGTAAATTATGAAAGGTGCATCCAAAGTTGTGGAGAAAGTTTTAATTATTTCAACTTACTCGGTATTACTCTCCTTGCCATTTCTCTCTCTTTTTCTCTTCGTCTATCTGTTTGCTCTCTCTCTCTCTCTCTCTCTCTCTCTCTCTCTCTCTCTCTCTCTCTCATCTTCTCTTTCTCTCTTTCCTCGGTTGCAATACTGCCTCCTCCGTTAGAAGCAAAGTTTTCAATCGCGTAAAAATTTACGTCTCTGAGATGCGTAAGTATCATTATCCCCGGATCGTTTATATCCTCGCTTTCGATACTTGGAAAATTGACAATATCTCATAAGAGAATACGGTCTTGATAATGCAACAAGAAAGAGTGTAATTCCTTCCTCCAATTTCTACTAAGCCAGCGAGCTCGTTAATTTCGTTATTCATATAAATTTAGTACCCAATTAATTTTCACCCAGTCTTCAATCTACAAAACGGCTTATCTTCAATTTCTTCCTTCTCGACAATTAAAGTGACAAAAATTTTCAAATTTTTTCAACTCGTACACTTCTTTGTACTCGTACACTTCTTTGTACACTTCTTTGTATTTTTACATATTCATTTTCAATTCTCCCACACACTGAATACTTGTATAGAATTTGTTCTTCATGATACTTAAATGCACTCTTTTGTATTATCCCAGGTAAGGCAGTCAAAGCGGCCTTTTTATTGATGTCTCGCCTTTTACTTGTAATAAAGTAAATAATGTATTTACCGTTCTATTTACTGAGTTTATTCGATTGAAAGAGAGAATAAATGCATCTCTTTGCAAGCCGGAAGAATGCTAATGTTTCATTTTCCGCCGTCACACGTAATCGCCACGTCGCTCGAGGAAGGGGTGAAATCGTTCTTTGTTAAGTTTTCTCCGTATGTGTGCCGACGATCCATTTTCCGGAACGAAGTGAAGGACTGTTAAGTGTCTCGGGCGAGGCGATCGGGCTCGCATCGCCGAAGGATCAAAGTCCTGTCCGCGGCGCGCGACGCGAGAACAATGACGTTCGGAATGGAATTCCAGAACGGAAAGTCCCTGTAATTGGAAATCTCTCTCTTCCTACCCTTCCATCCCTCTTTTCTCTCGCCGTTATACACACAGCCAATGTGAGGCTGCAAGGACGGCGATCGATAGTTCCTTGACACCCGTGGGAAAATCGGATACGCGAACCCAGCTCGAGGGAGAGACAGAGAAGGGGTCCTTCTCCCGTGGCCGGGAAAGGATCCGCGCGCTCGGACACGAACCTAATACGCGAGAAGGATAAGTACGATGAAAAGAAAGAATTAGTCCGCTTTTTATTCGCGCGAGGACACCGCGGGGAAACACGACAAAGAGTTTATCCGCGGGGTTTTCCTTAGATATTATCATTCCCACACCCCGAATCTCTCTCTCTTCGCCGTTTTCTCTTTACGATTTATAAATTAACGCAATCAAGAGACTTTCTTTCCATCGTGCATTACATAAATTCCACATAAATCTGACTGCACTGCGAGTGACGGTGAAAAATCGCAGTCGTTCGCCGTAAGAGAGAGGAGGAGGGAAACAGAGGGAGCATCGCGAGGGAAAGGGGACGAACGTTGCGCTTTGCCGCTTAAATTAACCTTTTTGCAGAAAAGCAAAAATCGTTGAACGTTTTAATTAACTCGCGGATTCGGAAGCGACGCGATTTAACTCGGCAATGACAAGGCGCGATTTCTGGGACGTTAACCACAAGTTGTGGGCTGCGGTTATACTTCACAACTTTTTTCAGCGATCCCGTCAGTTCTTACCATCAAGATTTAAACTTGAGATTTTTTGTAGTATCCAAACATTAATTTTATTCATCAAAAGACACAACTTTATAATCATTATATGATCAGAACATCACAATTCTCAGACTTGTACAAGCTTGAATCTTTAGTCTTGTGAGTTTTTTCTCTTGTTTTGAAAGAGACGTGACAAAATAAATGTTTGATTAAACAAAAAACGATTAGTAATAATCACAAAAATTACAATAGCTAAATGATCACGATAGATTCACATGAATATTGAACACATGAGCTTTGAAGTGACGAATATATCAACACAAGTTGGAGCTGCTGCTACTTGTCCGCGACTTATGGGAGTCTACGAGGTGGAAGAAGGATAACGACCTTTTGAGGATCAAGACGAAAACTCAACTGA
>NW_022639470.1:640964-695960 GCF_010583005.1 Odontomachus brunneus
CGCTGGTTGAGAAAAATTTCCCCTTTTTGCCTCGTTCGCTCAGGAAACGAATATTTCGTGTGATAATTGTAACATTGAGGTCTTCTGGTGAGACGAACACCAACAATGCACACTGTCACCGAGCGCAGCAATGTTCTGTAAACGCATTCCGCTTCTTCCTGCCCGTCGTGGCGGATAATGCATAATGCGAACACTATAAATTGGAACGCGACGCGACACGTTGACACAGGGATATAACATTGCGCTTACGCGAGGAGACGTTTACTGTGCAACCCCGTAACTTTGTGATAACAGAGAATCCATGCTTTACCTCTGCAGCATCAAAAATGCACCGCGATATCGCGTGTAACGTGTAATCTCTCTCTTTCTCTCTTTCTCCCTTTTCCCTCTCCCTTTTTTTATTTTGCATCAGTTATTTTTGTTATTGTAGTGTTACGATCGTTTCAAATGTGATTCGTCATATTAATGCTTGCCATCGAAGCATTTTTCTTCATGAAATTTAAAAAACGAGTATTTTACACGTATCATGTGTGGAAGATGTGCACAAGTTAAAAAAAGATTACATCGATCTCTTTTAGCCTAGACGCGCACGGCGCTCCCGAAAAAAATTTTTACCGAGCAAATTCGCAGAGCGTCCCTTGATTAAATTCGCAACGTTCTGCGATTGGAGTTACACGGTTCCTTTCGTAAACGACTCGTATATTACGTTGCATCCAAAAAAAGCTTTGTAATTAAAAATTTTAAATACATCCATTCACTTCCATCCCTTTATCCCCCCCCCCCTCTCTCTCTCTCTCTCCCTCCCTCTCTCTCGAGCAAAAACGAACGCTCTCGCCGATGCGGTTCTTCATAGGTGATCATCCGGTCGATGAACGCGGTAGTGAACGAGAGCCTTCCACCGAAGGACCCATATATTCCGTAGTTTGGATACGGGAGAGTCGCGGAATAGAAAAGCTGTGGGGTCGAGGACGCGTCTTGAATAGGGGCGACGCCAGCGAACCGATGCCGGCAGGGGGGAGGGGGAGAGGTGAAGTGCGCAAGTTTACACGCTCGGCGTGTTACGCGCGGGGGCGTGTGTGGCGGGATTAGACGCTTAAGCCGGACATACACAGGAATGGGGCCGATGGTCCTGACGAAGTTTATTTATAAAGGGGGGTGAAGTTCCGGGGTGCACACAACGCGCACCACAGCCACACTAAGCTCTTTGGCCGGATAAACTTTCCAGACTCCGCCATCGCCATCGATTGTGGCTCTGCGCCAGGACCTCCTTATCCTACATAATATTTTACGAGCGTGTACCTTGTTTTGTGTTCGCGCGAGGGCCGAATGAGATGACGGAACGGACGAACGAGCGAGCGAGTCAGTAGACGCGAGCACGGGAAGAAGAACGGGAAAACGCACAGGACCGGAACACGTATCGCTTTTTCCACTTCCGGGTAGCTCGCGGCGTCTGAATAATTGCGCGAACGACCGGAAGAACCTGTCGCTCTGCCGTCCGATTGGGAGGACGCGGTGATTCGATACAACCCGCGAAAAAAAAGAAGTTTCACGTATGCAACTCTCTATCTATCTATCCATCATTCTCTCTCCCCTTCTTCTCCGAGCGCAATACCGCTCGCTCGGTGAACTTGAAAATGTTTGCGCTCGGAGAACCGAGTGGAGTTGAAATAACGTGTAGTTTGCGAAACGCTCGGCAAGAGCGAAAAGAGCAGCGTCGTTCTCTTTCTCTCTCGGCTTCTGTCGCTCTTTCGCACGCACGCGGTGAAAAAGAGGAATTTTTATCAACCCTCCACGGCAAAAATAAGTCTCACCGTAGGCGGACACCATTATTTGGCAATCTTGAAAATTGTTTGCGAACCTGCGCGCGCGAAACTTTCACGCCAAAGAGCGAAACTTTCGAGCATCGCAGCGCGGAGCGTCATGTTTGCGGAGCATTCGTAAAACGTGATATTTGTTGCGACGATTATTTTTATTTCACGCGCGGCAATGCCGCGTTCTAATTCCCCGCGTCTCTGGTATGTCGAAAAAAAAAACAAAAAATTAAGAATGATACAATAAGAGCTAAACACAAGGTGTTAATATTTATGTTCTCATTAATTTTTCATTTAGAAAAAAATCATTAATCTCTTTATACCCTAACGCCTTGTGTTTGGCTCTTATTGACCTTAAATCATTCTTGATTTTTAATTTTAGAGCCTTCCCTTTATCGTAGAAAGAATTCCAGTTCAGTCGAAAAAAGAACGCAGGAAGAATCGAAAGTAAAATTATTTGACCGTGAGCGCGTGCGTGCAAAATATATAATAACAATCGTGAGAGTGAGATTGGAGGTGGAGGAAGAAGAGGAAGAAGAAGACGCTGTGTGGGGCGGTAAATATCCGACTAAATTCGCGAGCCAAGAAGAATCGCAATTAAATTAAGTAACGGTAGGCCGCACGTAAACTTACGAATCGGCCCCGACCTGTCGGTGACAACCTTTCGCGCGCGTGCAAATAATGGAGCGTTCGCGAAAACGTAGTGGAATATCCGCAGTACCTTAGTCCAGGCCCTTCGTACAGCGACAACGACGACGACACCGACGCCGACGACGCTTTACGACGCGACGCCGGCGTAAGCTCCGCGGATTTTACTGTCGCAGGAAGTCCCGACGTCCAACCTCTCGTCCCTCTTGCGAACGTTCAGAGTGTCGTGGCCAGCTGTAAACGAAACTGTCGCGGTACAGAGCCCGGCACGAGGACTGGAATCGAAAAAGACACTGTTTGATATTGCTAGCACGTTAAGCTTCGAGCGAATTCAGATCTGTCTTTCGAACGGCGCGATCGTGCGAGTTCTTGGTCGCTCTTGCACTCACATTTGTTGACCAAGTAAACGTCATTAGCGAACTGATTCATTCGGGAGATAATTCAAGATGAATTAAGGCGTTTTGCAAAAAAAGAAAAAGAAAAAAGAAAACGAAAGGAAGAAAGAGAGAAAACGCACATCTGAAACTGGCTTAACTTCTGTATTTCGCTCATTCCCAACGAAGCTCGATTGATCCCAGCGTTTGTTTCGCGTGAATTGAGACATGAAGACGGCAATTGCATCGTACAATAGTACTTGATTTGGCCATAGTGTCGAGAGATGAGGACGTCAAAGGTAGTCGGATCATGGTGCATGTACCTTCTGCCTCGCGAATATCCAGATTTTGTTTCACGGGAATTCGTGAGAAGACGTGCGTGCGCGAACCAAGTAGGTTGAAGTGTATAGTGCGGCCCTAAGTGTATTAATTAATCTTCCACTAATCCCGCTAAGTATACATCGCTTCGAAACTTCCTGACAATCTGGCCGGGTTTATGTTTACTGAAAGATTACGCACAGTAGGATGGTAATTGCCTTAATACCGTTTTACACGGCAAGCCGGCCTCAGACTGCGACTGGCGCGATATGGTGCGGGAATGAGGCAATAAATTAGGCACGACAACTCGTCTAGAACGCGAACGACGAGCGTTATAGTAACGCAACTATATAGCACACACGTATGCACGCTCCCCAGTGATAAATTATAGCGTTGCCGAGTGTGTATCTATTAAGCGCGATACGAATGTCCGACACGGCGGCGATGAGAAAGAGCGTAGGGGAGGAGGAAGGAGGCGAAGAGAAAAATCTGTGTCTGCGAAAGCAACATTTTTTCAACCGCGCCTCTTTCATATATTCATGTCTAAAAAGCCGTATCTCACGGCATCACTTCTAATGATCGTGCGCGAATTAATTTCGCTGAAGCGAAATGACACAATAACGAGGAAATCTAGGAAAACGCCAAGTTGTGATTCCTTGTTTTATTAAAACAGCGCCACAAATGACGATAAGTCGGTCTTGTGTACAGCTTGACCCGCATTTTAATCCAATCCTGGTCCACTGGTCTGATCACGATTTCATTTATTTTCGCAAAGTTGCACGCCGAAATATCCGCTAAACTGAAACGTCATCGCGCACTCCGTTCGAGTATACCCGGGCATGGCCGCCGGTCGGAGTTTGCGGAGCAAGCCTGGGCAAGCCGTTTCGTGCCGCGTTTATGTCACTGCAGGCTGCGCAACCGGTTGGATGCAAATGCGGATGTTAATTCGTGCTATCCGGCACGGAAGAACACTGACTCATATTGGCACGAACGTTGCTCCGAATGTTGCCGTCGCCGCGTCGACCAATTTACAAGGAGGAGAGACATACACCGATAGGGCCTTAGAACTCTGCCCGATTATCACGTGGCCGTAATTTGAAGTACCTCGACCGAGCCGAAAATCGCGCGGAAATTTTCTGGAGAAAAGGCAAAACGCTGCCGAATCGAAATGTTCATTCTACTTTTGATGTCGATATTCCATTTAATTTAATTTAATTCCATTTAATCGGATACTTTAATACTCTGAAATTTACATCAACCTCTTTTGACTCGATTTGACCTACCAAGTTCACCTCAGAACCTACAAATGGTATCTTGTGTGTTTTTTGCCATTTAGAGACATTAAGCAGGATTTTAATTTATAGGTGTATTAAACATATGTCGATCCTCTTCAGAATGTACAGATATTATGAAGCGGAAGTAGGGCTGAAATGTCGACTCGGGCTGCCCGTTCGCTCTGTCTCTCGCTTTCACAACGCGCGACATAGGTACACACAAAAAAATTTCAGTTGGTGTAAACAAATAGGAATCAACTGAAAATTAGGTAATCAGAAGCGATATCTCTGTTATGAAAACTATATTTCTATTATCGCAAACGAAAATATTCGTCTGAACATTCAATGACATTAGAACTCGATTGAGGCAACTGAAAACAATTGACTATACAGAAGCCTCATAAAAGAATTTTTCTGTTCCTACAGTCGAGTTTTCGTCTGATCCCTGAGCAACCGAAAATTCGGTTGCACCAACAGAATTGTTTTTTCCGTGTACGCCGTAAAAACTATCGCGCTCGGAAGGTTTCCGCTCGACCGAGTCTCCCGTTGAAAAATCGAAATTCAATCATCGAACCGACAATCGAGAGAGCGTGTAAGTAGTCCCAGGCGATATAATGTGCGCGCGAGTCGCGCGAAATATATATTCGGAGTCTTCAGCCGGCGTGAAATGGAAACGTCAGTCAGTTGCCAAAGGCGAGATCCTTCTTGTCACGCGGCTCTTACCTAAATAACGCCGAACTGATTGGTCCTGCCCGGGATTCGATATAGTCGAAAGCGCGTGGGACGGGAAGTCCGCACTTTCGGTCGAATAAACCAAGCTGGCCGTGACATGATCGTATCTTCGGGGCCGATTAAAAAATGCAGCTTCGAAAAAACCTGAAAATTGCCTTTTCGAATTTGGACACGTCACAAAGCGGTTTATCGACTTGCAATTTATGTTGTACAACTCGATTATTTTGCCCTGCAAACGATCGTCGCTCTAATGAACAATACAGACCAGCGCTCGCGAGATCGCTACAAAAATCAAAGAACGCAATAAACGCCGATTTTATTTGACAACTACAGCAACAAATTCGAACGGTGCGTTCACCTAATAAAAATGTCGATATGTCAATAGCGCCGAAAAAGCTATGAACGAATTGATTCGAATTCGAACGAAGAATCCGCGCGGCTAAAGTTTTCGTCAAAATCACTCGCTAACGGTCGCTCTATAGAAAAGCGAAGTATACCGAGCACTGTTTTCGCAAAATTCCCGAAAACGGAGAATAACAAAATAATACAATGCCAAACAAAATAACGCAACGCCAGGCGAAGCGCGATGCTGCACCGCGGATAAAGTTTGCTGCGCAACGTTAACTTCGTATCTGCCGGAAATCCATTATGCGGTTTTTAGCGCGCCGACTGCACTTCGAACTACTCGGATCGCGCGAAACCGCTCTCCGGGGAAGCGCGTTTTGCGCTTCGTCCAGATTCAGGTAGGCAAATGCGAGTCCGGGATCATCCGGCGTAGAGCAATGCCGGGTCGGTAGGTAGCTACCTCTCGTCGCCAAGCCGCACCGGAAGTTCCGTTCTGCGGCGTGAGAAATATCCGTTGCAGATCGAAAAGGCGAAGCGCGTCGTTATTGTCTTTCCCTCTTTCTTCCTCCCCCTCTTGTTCCATATTCATTGTCGCCGTATTGTCGTCGCGACGGCAACGATAAATTAGAGACGTCCACAAACGATCGCGACAAAGAACGCTCGAATATATCGGCACGTGACGGACGGAAAAATAAGAAAGCATCTACGACCGCGTGCTCGGTGTGATACTCTGTGATTTACAACGCTAACGGTCCGCCGGAAGTTCCGCATCGTCCGAGAAGATTCATCGTGTGCGCGAGCGAGCGATGAATTATTACTGGTCTCGCGGAACGAAGAAACGAAACGAGGAGAACGGAATCGCGTCGAAGTCGCTAATGATTTCACCGGACGCACGAGATCGTACAGTCGTGTTACTCCAGTAAGATACAAAGAGAATCGATTTCGGTGTTATTAGTGAGGACGAGCGTTTCCCGTCCTCCGACGGAAAATTTTCGACTTGCGATCGCGATGAGCTCGTGCGTGTAAAGTTTTGAAAAAAGAAAATTTTACATACACACCAGATGAGCAGATACAATTCACTGAACTTAACCTTTCTCTTCCTTCCGCTTTCCTCTGATTAAAATAAATGTTTCGTAACTTTGCGGCAAACTTCAGTATCTTTTAAACACCGTTTACACTCAGAAAAATTGACTAGCGAGTATTCGAAATAAAGTGCAATGGTTATATAATATAAATATATAATTGGTTATGAATATAAATTATATATTATTATATATAAATATAGATGGTAAAGTTGGCAAATTTGAAATAGAAAAAGTTGTACACACACCAAATGACCTAGCAAATTTAATTCACTGAACTTAATCTTTCCCTTTCTCCCGTTCTCTTTCTGGTTGAAATAAATGTTTAAGAAGGATTCTTAACTTTGCAGCAAACTTTAATGTCTTTTGAAACACCATTTATATTCAAAAACACCGACTAGCGAAATAAAGTGCAATGGTTCCCTTAATAGGTCGATCGAATATATTACGTAAGCATACGTCTGACCCTATAAGAAGTCTGTATCACTGCGTCGTTCTACTGACGGCGGTTCCGCCGGCGGATAATACGGCGAATTCGATGGCGCGCGATTCGCCAGTAGTAGATAGGAGGAATCAATTTATTTTGTCCAGCGACGGAAGAAAGCATTCTTCTCGTGGCCGTGTCGCTGGAATACGACTTACGTCTATGTGATGCAGTTCTTGCGACGCGGCATTGTACACAATGCTACGTCGTATTTAATTTCGTCTTCTTCTTCGGCATCCATCGCCGCTGAAATTGCGACGCGCTGTTTGCCGTGGGCCCAGCGTCGACAGTTGTTGATTTATCGCGACCGAACAACCGAACCGTTAACGCCTGCCTCGACACGAAGCATCCCCATCGCCCTCATTCTCACGTTCTCTCTCATACTCTTCATCCTCTCTCATCCTCCCCCTCCCCCTTTTCTCTTTCCCCACACCTTCTTTCTCTTTCTCTCTCTGTATCTCTCGTTGTTCCCTCTCTGTTCCTCTCGCGATCGACTTGTCCTCCGGCATCACCATCGTATTCGCTCCGAAGTGGATTTATCGTTGTTACCGTGGCATCGGATGCTTTTTGCCTGTAGGGCTCGAAGGGCTTCCGAACGAGGTTACCTCCGACAATGCCAGAGCCGGGACTCGGTTATGCGCGTGTCTACGCGTATGTTAGCGCGCACGTAACCGACCGACTGCTCGCTCAGGGAGCGATTTTGTCAAACGGGTGACTTCGCGAAGACGACGCGGGATTTGCCTAGATTTGAGCGTCGCGATAGCGAGCAGCGAATCGCGCGTGAAAAATGTGTGGACGGCACGCGTCGAAGAAATTCGGCGAGCTTGCGCGTGAGCCTCTTGTATTGAGTCAGTCAAAAAATTCGATTTGATTTTCCAGTTAAATTTAGTTTGATGGCATGCAATGGAAACAAATTACTCGTCAACCACGAGTGATTGCCTGTTGTTGCCTATGATACTTCATCAACGTTTTGACAGAATTTATATACCTTTATCGTAGAGCGCGGTCCGTTTAACGTTGCAAGTGCAAATTGTTTTTTTTATACGTGGAGTTTCATGATGTCACTGTGTAGCTATTATGATTCAACGGACTCTGCCTATAGATGATACCGAGTCGAAGTTGTGGTTCCACTTTAAATGTACACGGGGACAATATTTTTTTTTTCAATTTTACTGTATTTCTAATAGTGCAGAAACAGATTCTCAATAAAGTCTATTTTGCTAAACAACATTGCAAATTTTACTAGAAACAACAAATGTTTTATTAGCATATTTTCCTGAAATATAAATAGCATATGGTATATGAAAAATGAAAAGATAATAAATTATTGCAGAATGTCGATCTGTTTTTCTCCTAAAAAATTCTATAATAATATTTACTGTCAAATTTTCTCCGTATGCAAATTCTGTTTAAAGACCCGAGAATTAAGCGTGCTTACCGTCAAAGAAGGCAAAAAATCAAACCAAACTTTTTGACTGGCTCGATATCTAATAACTTCTTTTTTTTTGTATTTGTCTAATCTGCACATAGTCAGTCCCATGGAAGATGGTGAGAAACGATTCGATTCGATTCGAGACATCGTATCGAGATATGTTTCTGCGTTTTCGACATTTGAGCTTCTTAATCTTTCGACGTCACGCCGCCTTTGATCGAGGAGAATAATAGACGGCTTAATGATTATATTAAACGAGAGTTTCCGCCCGGGCATGAGATATAATCTATTTGGTGCGAGGACATAATGCCGCGCGTTCTATACTTGTCGTCCAGAATAGCCGCTGAGAAAATCTGTTCGGAGACCATTGTCGAGTTAACATGCCGCCACAGTGTCAAACTATCAGAGCGGAACGCGCTACATGACGCAAACGTCGTGCCTCGTTCAATCAAGATTTAATGAAATTATAATCCCGACACACACACCAACGCGTAGGCGCACGTACACACACATATTTATATCGGTGAATTGGTCGTACTTCACCCGCCAAAATATTCTAAACATTATAAAATTATCATGTATATTATACATCACAACAGCAAATGTGTGATACTCGTTCCTAAGACTAGCGAATGGACTCGATTCATCACTGAAAATCCTAGAACTAAAACTGACAGAACTGTGATAACGATTACAATAATAGAAATAGAAGCGATGTTAACGACACAGTTTGTCGACCCGACGGACCGACTGGGGATGTGAAACGCGAGTTCATCGTCACCGATTTTCGAGCTCAACTTTTACCTCGCGATAAGGGATAGCGAATCTCCACGAAAACAACGGTCATCACGAACATTGCGGGAAAAACGACTCGCTCATGAGGGCAGGCAGTTCTCGCGATCCCATCAGCGTGAGATATTTTAACACTGACTCTTGTCTGTCAACGTTTTCACATTTAAAAGATAACAAACCGTACAGGCACACACGTGTACAAGTCTGGTTATCCGACCGTGTACAAGTAGAACTCGCTAAACTGAGTATAGAAAAAACTCTAGTTTCAGTTTCCCCTATAATATAGTAGAGGGAAGTTACAATTGTTATCCTTTTTTTTTTTAAATTGCGTTTTATATCCGTCAATAACATTAAACTGACATACCTCGCATTACAAATCAAAACTTCCCATTAGTTTTTAACACAGATTAATGTCCACTTCAACGCAAACATAACAATCAATGTCTTTCGTGGTTACATAATAATTATTTTCCATCTTTGTTCCACAAAGGACGATTTCACATCCATCGGATGCGCGGTAATTTTACTTTTCTAACGTTTTTCAAGTTGCTATAACGTCTACAAGCGGAGCTATTGACATTTATATCGATCCGCGTACCCGCTTAATCGACTACTCCTTTGGGTACCGCGCTGTGGGCTAGATAACGCGTCACGACATGACGCGTTACTGAAGACAGTAACCGTATTCCGGGATGCTACTTTAGGGAGCGATATCTCGTACGTAAAAGCTATTCTATAATGCGTAAGCATTGCGTGGCTGTAAACGTAAGAGCCAATCAATTAAAGTATTTTATTCATTGATTGCTTTATTCTGATTGGTTCATATGATCACTCACAACCACTCACAACCACGCTTACGCAATTGTAGAATGGCCTTAAAGGCCATCTATATTGGGATTAGCAGTTTACAAAATTGTAGATGTATGTGTGTGTGAGACTTTTTTATTCAATTTAATGAGTTTTATCTGCTCACGGATACTCGAGGCGTCTAAACCCAGGCCCCCTGTACCGATCCGTTATCGCGGCCCGATGGATTTTCCGAGAATACTTTTCGGCGAATTAAGCTTTATCGGCGAAAAGTATAAAATAACGGTGTAACGTGCAAACAGAGCGGAACAATTCTACATGGGGCGCCGCTATCGCGGAGAAATTTGTTCTATTTTGTGTGACCGGCGTGGATCCGGTGATATGGCCGGCGGTCGGTGATACATAGCGCTTCCGTCGGGGCCATTTCGTTTCAGCACGCGTATCGCGTGCAATCGCTACTTTCGTCGTACCGGCTTGTGTAAGTGTGTACATGTTTGTTCGTGTGTGTGTGTGTAGCGCGCGCGCTGGATCGGCCAACGCGTGTGTATATGGTTGTATATTCGTACATATACGTGCACGGCGAACGTGTGTGCTGGGAGCGCGCGTATATACATCATGAGCGGGTTTCAGGTTTCAGCAGCTGACACGTTCCTTCGACGCTCGCGATCCAGAAGCAATTACTTTGGAAGCATGACCGACACGCGTGCTTCATTATATCCCGGCCGATTCCGATGCGGAATTTTTATTCTGTCGCGAAAACCCTGCGAGAGAGACGATAACGGGACGGACGGGGCTTCTCCTATAAAAGACGTACGGCCGCTTAATACGAAAACATTCTTATCCTTTATTCTATTCCGTTTCATTCTATGTTCCATTCCACTCTATCGTATTTTATTTCTGACCGTGCTGTCACAACCCCTCCACCGTTCTGTAACATTTTGTAACGAGCACAAAAGAGTGCATTCGCGAATTTATGGATTAATCTGAAGTAGACTTTTTCTCGGCGGAAATGTCGATACATCGATGGCATCTCGGTGCGATAAGATATTTTATACGCCCACACTCGAGAGCGCCCAGTCTCGGACGCGAAACGACTTGGGGTATATCCCACGTAGAAAATTTCTTGTGGGATCTAGCCCGATTTCCCAGAATAATTATGGTCTCTGCCTAGAAGCGTAATATTTCAAACATGCTATACTAACTGGAAAAATGCAAGCTTCCCCAATATTTTTTCTGATCTTTATTTTATGTTACAATTGAATAAAACGTGTTGACTTTCTAAATAATTTCATTATTAAGTAAAATGTATAAAATTTTTTACAAATATTTTTAATTTTTTTGCTATTTTATTTTATCGAATGTAATAGTTGGTATAAAAATAAGATTCTCTGTTTACTGTCATAAAAGTAGGCCGACATTGTCGACTAAAGAAAAAACAAGAGTTCCCGTAGCAGAGAAGACTGGGGCTAGTTGGCTGCGGAGTAAGAGTTGGCAAAATCAATTATTTCTACTTTATTTTAACAGATTTCAAGCAAGCAGGGATTTCAAAGCCATCTTTGATATATTTAAAAAACTTGCTTGCATAATTCTCTAACTAATTAGAAAATGGCAGAAATCGGTATTCTCAACTAATCCAGATAGCCAACTAGTTTCGGTTTCTCTTCTGTTTCGATCCTAAATAGAAGCCATGTTTGGGACAAGAGTGGAGTTCCTAAATGTTATCCTAAATGAGTTTCCTAATTGTTATCGTAGTGAAATGACCAATTTTGGGATAAATTTGGACGTTCTGGACAGAATCTACGTTGCATCTGGGAAAACCTTGGGACATTTTTATATGAGGTTAAACAAAAGTTACCGTCGGGAAATAGCATGGCCGAGAGAACGACGTCACGCCACATAAAGGATCGCGAAGGAAGGTTCGGCGCGCATTCTCTCCCTCTCTCCGCGGTCTTCTTTATTGCCATTCCGGTACTCTCAAATTATATTGGGCTCGATAAGGTATTCATTCTGCCGGCCCTCGGGAACGACTGCTTCCTGAAATATCGGATTTTTCGAGTTCCCCCGATCGAGTAATAAGTGCCGGCCGCCCCGATATCCGCGCCTTGACAAATCCATCGGGACGAGGTCTCGGCGTCGCAGAAAGGGGAGGAGAAAGAGAGGAGAATGTTCGCCGCGGGAACTCGAAAAAATAAAAAAAAAACAAAAAGAACCGAGGCGTGCTCGCAATTTTTCGCGACGGCAATTCCATGCGAAGCGGCGCGACCGAATGCGCCGGTCGGGTTGAGCCGGTCGGTTCTCGCTTTCCGCATCGGCTCGATTGGATTCCCTCTCCGATCCGAAATCAAGTGCCGCCGCTACGGAGTTCCGATCCGCCGGAAGGCATTACTCGTGGTCGCGGGAAGACTCTAGACCGCGCTTCCGGTTATCGTGCGACGTCCGAAACACCCGAGACGCGCTTCCTTTTTCCTAGTTTCATCCTCTCTGTCTTTCTCTGCATCTTCCCATGGCAATCTCTGACGTCGCTGCCGGACTGCGGCGCGAGAGCGGTCGCACACGTGACTGCAACGGAAAATTGGACGTTCTAACTTTCCCGAGCGAGCTCGGCGTAAACTCGTTGCCTTGTCCCTCGTCCTGTTCGATTGGTCTATGTCCTGATTCAGTCTCCGAGACGGGGGCGGCTTCTCGCAGGATCGTATATAAAGGTGGCCGAGACGGCCGCCGGCGGTCAGATGCGCGTCGGTGGTTCGAAAAAGACCGAGACGGCGGGCAAAGGAAAGAGAGAAACAGAGCGAGGAGTGAGCTGGCTCGCCCCTGGTACAGCCGCTGCTGATGGCGGTGGCGGCGGTGGTGGTGTCCTCGGAGCGAAGTTCCATTGAATTTGTCGGCAAATAAATAGACATTGTATATAACGTTGCCCGCCCTTTTTGCGTCGGACGACGGTGGTAGCGGCGGGGACGGGTAGCGCGGGGGTGGCCGGTCGGTGTCGACGGACCGCGAAATCCGCGCCGGTCGACGCTGTGATGCGCGAAACGATCGAGAAATACAATCCGGGAATATAAACGCCGGGAGAGCGAGACAGGGTGCGGAGGTGGTTGAGGGAGAGACAGGGAACGAGGGAGAACGGCCAACGAGCCGAGCCGCTTGGCCGCGCGCGAACAGCGACGCGAGTTCCTCCTCGCTGCAAGCCCGTCCGTTCGCCAGTCCCATCGGGTGGGTTCTCGTGCAATTCAACAGCCGACCGACGCGTTTTTTGACGGGACGCGGCGATAGGGCGATTTAACGTTTTAACGAGCCTTTTTCAAGGACGAATTCTATTACGGCACCGCGTATATTCGTCTACGAATGACGAGCGCGATTCGGTCTGTGCAATTATCGAGCTCATGCAGGAGAATCACGAAAATGATTCCGGAGGAGCTTAACTAGAAATGCATCCCGTCACGGTTAGGTTCATTCCAATCAGTTGTCTGCTTTGAGTAAAGCAATGTTGTTGGGTCCTGATTATTAAGGTCGCGATTGCCATGTTGGACCATGTGATCGCGTTACATAACTTACTGCGACTTGATAACATCATCTTATACATAGAATTGTAGCAAAAATTATTATATTGTTCCTGAGGGATAAATCGACACTCTGCGAATTGTAACAGTGTAATTACTACATTGAGAAAAAAATATCTAAGAAATAAAAAGTATATGTTGGCGATGGATATTAATAACACACGCACACACATACACACAATCACTTATACTAATATAAAATATTTTTCAAGTAAGGAAATACGTACTTTCTTAAAACTTTAGGTTCTAACGAAAACGATTATTGAAACGAAAGATTTGAGTAAATCTGTTATTAATACCACCACTAAAAATATTTAAGAAAATTTTTTAGATATTTTTCTCTTAGTATAGCGAAAGTAATTATGCTTCTTTAGATGAACAGTTTAATATAATGAAATCGAAAAGAATTTGTATGAAAAATGGAACTATGATATTCTCTCTGTGTGTATACTCTAAATAACTGATTGTAATCAACCTGATCAAAACCTGATCAATTAAAGATAAATCTGTAGCCAAGAGGGATTTGATCCAATGCCGGCGTTTCACGCGGCATTATAATTATTCTGCACAGGTTGCGTGAACAATACGCCGAGATTAACAATATTGTGGGTCAAATTAATAAACAAGTGACGTCAACCTGGGAACGAAATGGCCAAAGCAAGGGTGTACCGGCAAGATGAGGTCTCGCGACGCATCCTTCGAATTAGATCCATCTAGAACGGAATTTTGTGAAAAAAATCAATGAGGTGACGCGGGCCACTCGCTAGGACGAGGAAAACTGTGGACGACAGTCAGCGAACGGAACTTACGAATCACGGGAAGGAAGTCTTATTGGCCAGAACGCGCAGCGAGGCGCGTAACGACGCGGCATTAATATCAACGTTGATTAAGCATCCCGCGATTTAATCGAATCGGCCGGCAAGTTTCTCGTGCGTCGCGATCGCCGTTGCGCCCGTGAGAGAATTCGAACATGGCCGGATTGCGCGAGTCGTCGACAGTTCACGAATTACTTAATGATACGTCGTTAGAATTTTGATAGCTATTATCATTCTCGTAAGACTCCGCTACATACCTTTGTGCGTTCTTCCCCGGAGCGATTTGCCAAATCCCCTCGTTATAATTAGTAACTGCGTTTAATGCGCCGCATAATGCCGGCTGGACGACGAACGGACGAGGGGAAGTCCACGGAATGAAAGAACGGCCCGCGGGATTAAGTCGACGGGCGTGAGGGAGAAAGGATCTCGCAAAGGGGGGAAGTCGGAATTGTATTAATCCTCATTGCGGACGAGGCCGTTTCTCTGCAAGGGAGAAGGTCGAGAGCCGCTTTGTCGAGATAGGATAGAATGGCGGTGGGAAAAAGCGACTTACTATAATCAAATATTTCTTCGTAGTAAGTACCTATCTACGATCGCGTAGGTGCTTAGGTAAAATAAATGTATCACTGCGTGGACAGTAATAACATTGAGGGATATCTAATTCTAGAAGCAGAAATACTATGGAAAATCGCTTTTTTCAGTCAGTAATGTCAGTATATTTTTTATGATATCGAACAGGGAATCCTATTTTTGTATCAGCTATTGTATTCGATTGAATAAAATATAAAAAAATAAAACATTTGAAAAATACCTTGTACATTGAATAATGCAATGAATAACGAAGTTGTTTGTCAATATGTTTTATTAAATTCTAATGTAACATGAAGACCAAAAAACTTCGGGGAAACCTTCGGTTTTCCCAATTGGAATTGCATGTTTGAAACATAAATATTTCTAACCAGAACTTATAATAATTTTGGGAAATTAAACTGAATGCCAATTAGCTTCCAAAAAATTTTCTGTGCGAGACGAATACTTAAACTTTCAATACAAGAAACTAGCTTAAACTATCTAGCATTGTCTCGGGTTGTCACAAAATATCGAGGGGATGTAATCAGAGAAAGGAGATGGAAAGTATCCAGGTGGTTTTATAGTAGCCTATATTTTCCGTAGAGTCCTAGAGAATAACTGTGTAAAATTTGGATTTGGAATTTGGAGCAAATCGGATAGGAGGTTTAAGAGTTAATAAAAAACATACAGACAGATATTTTATTTTATACATATAGATATATATCGCATTGAATATATTTTATGTTGAAAATTCAAATATTCGTATTTATAAAAACTAAAACAGTAAGAATATGTAGGTACCAGTGTTATCACTCTCCAAATATTGGTACTCTTTTGGTATCCACCTTAGGTGAGTTGATTGGTTCATCGTGTCAACGCGTCTCGACTTTTTACGTCGTACACACGCGACACCGCGACGTCTCGCGTATTTATTTTGCGCAACCCGCTTTTTCCGACCGTAAAATTTACTCTCGCGATACGTGAACGAGACAAATGTGCTCGCGTAAAGGGAAGATTCACGTTGCAGCAACTGTGCGTTACGCCGTCGTGCCGCGATAATTGAACCAAGCCAATTACCGTGTTTGTACGTTGAAATTAATTTGAATTAGAGAAATATCGCGCCGTGTTTATGTGTGCGTGTAATACATGCACACACATACATGGGGTTGTTTCCGCACCACACTTTTACCGTGCGTATATCCTACGGCACGCCTCGTCGCATCGCATCGCATTCCCAAAAATCTCGCGAAAGCTGTTACTACAATATCGCCCATATTGCGTATATCCCGAATATCCCATACAAATTGACTAGCGTGAAAATAAAAAATCATTCCGCCCGTCGGGCATCGACGGGATGCATCTGGCGTGTAGAGGTCGAAAATAACAATGTGATTCATTCTTCAGGCTCGCGTGATGAACCAAGCGCACACGCCGACTTTTTATATACAATGCATGCTCTCGTATTCCGCTAAATTATTCACGCTTTGCCAATGATACCGTTGAAATGCGACAGTTTATATATTTTTTTGTCCCCTTCGCGCACTCTTGAGAACCGGGTCGACGATGCATAACTGCTGTTGCCGTCTTGTCCCGAGATACTCGAAATACCCGCAAGAATCGGATCTCTTTATTTCGGTACTTTCATTTCCACGTAGACGGAATAGTCTCGCGACAACGACAAACGGACTACACGACTATTAATCGTAAGGAACTCGCCCGAAACGAGAAATTAACCGGTCCTTTCTCTCTTTCTCTGTCTCTTTCGAACGATCCGTTGCATCAGACAGACGTCTCCGACGTCGTCATCGGTGATACGTGTAAATTTGGTTTCTCGCGAAAGTTGCATAGGGGACTTGGCGTTTAAGATGTATAAGACCTGATATACATTCCTTTATCTTTCGTTTTTCTTTTAATAATGAGGATATAAAAGCAGAATAAAGTGCCGAGAAATAAAGTTCTCGCTCGCAGCTACCTTCGTGCGGCTTCGCAATTTAGAAACGCCACGGTCGGCGGCCAGGGAACGCTTACACACTCCCGTAGCCTCTCGCGATTCCGAGGTGTCGAATTTTCGTAGGTAGGCTTCCGTTCGCGCGCCTCTCCTGGGTATATCCACTTCGCGAACGGCCGACTCATATATTTTACGGCGGCGCGCAGTAACTAACAATTCGTAGTTTGCGGCCCGCCGCTATATTTTCGTCAGTTCATTCCCCGGGGCACTCGAGAACCGCCGATTTATCGCCAAAGCTCCCGTGCTGCTATACTACCGCCACCCTCTCGTCTACCCTCACCGGCGCCGGAATGCCCGGCGCGTTCTTACTTAACATAAAATATGTCCGATTATTCGAGGATGATCACGCTCGGGATCACGCGGCCGGATAAAGCGCAATTTCTCTATCGTCTCGCCGCTGGGAACTCCCTGGATTACGCGCGTTTAAATCTTAATAAGTAGCTCCACTCCTGTCGCATGTGTCGCGGCGTCACGGAGACTCATCCTTCATCACTTAATAATAGAGACGCTATTTCCATACGCGCGAACGGTAACGAAAACACGGGAAAAGAACGGAGATATCTCGTGGAAATGAAGTGCGAAGATTATGCGACATTTATAAGGAACGTAAGATAGAAGTCTAAACGCACGAAATAGAACTAGCATTACGCACGAAAAAAATATATACTGCACATTCACGTAAGTGTTGTATTTTCTTTTCAAGTATTTCATGAATTTATACATCTACAAATCTATCATAAAAGTTTATCATAAACATCAAATTTATTTAAAATACATCCCGAATTGTAGTAAGCTTAATGTTTCAATCGAGAATATTAAGTTAAAATAAAAATTCGATTTGCTTGTATAAAGTCTGTACACTGTATACTGTATACTTGTATACTTTATACAGTATACTTGTATAAAGCTTTACTTGGGTTTTACTTTACGAATTAGCTTTTACTTGGGTAAAGTTGCATAATATCCTTGCAAAGAGAATAAATTTTCCTTTCCTTGTATATGATAATGAACTTTTTTAAAATTTATGATAGACATTTTAAGAAGTTATCAAGAAAGTATTGAAGATAATTATTAGTTAGAAAAAAGAGAAGTAAACTGAGTAATCGCTTTTCTTAGCAGTATGATATTTTTTTGTGTATGAAATCAGAATCTGCTTTATTATACTTTAGAGAAAATTCTCAAGGATCACTGTATAAAATTAAGATTTATATACGGAGAGAATATATTGATCTTTTTACTTCACATAAATTCTTTATAAATTTCTGATAATATAGGACTGGATTGTCAGTGGGATCTGTCTTGCTGAGGAGCATAGTAAATCTTGCTAGAAACATAGCAAGTTTTTTGATAACACATTTCAATTCCTAATTATAAAGCATGTGAAATGAAAGGATAATCAGTACCGCGTAACATATGTCGCGATCTATTTCTCGACTAATGCGACTACGATCATTAAAAGCGCTCGCGCTTTGCAATCAAGAAAGTTTATAAGAATTATTATTATTATTATATTGAAACAAGTGTCTATCTATTTATGCATTTTTATTTACGTCTTATGGCTGAAAGAGCAACCTAAACATTATTCCTTCCGTCGTATGTAAAACAAATTTCAAAACACGCACCGCGTTACGAGGCAAAATTGATTGTTTACAACGAAAGAATGGCTTGTTTCACATTACGTTGAACATTTATTTTGACGGAGAAAAACATAATGGACTCTTGTCTACGTATGTGTATTGTGCGAGCTAGATAAGTGGCAATTAATCGCGGTGGAAATAATCAAGCATAAAATTTTATAGTCATTTTTACTATTTAATTCTCTGCGTGTAAGATACTCCGCTATTGCCAGAACATGGTAGGCACTCTGAGCAAAGAGGGTAGATTCGCGAGTTGTAAATGAGAGCAGAGCGTCGTCTCGACAATTGCGATCGTCGCATTTTCCGTTCCCCACCCCACCCCCGTGAGCGACAATAGTTCGTCGCGGACGGAGTTTCGAGACAATCCCGTGGATCCTGGAACTTTTCAATTATCGATGCCGCAAGACTAAAGCGTGACGTTCTCGAAGGTCCCTCACGCTCCCTTCCTCTCCCCCTCTCCCAATCTGTCCGGTTCTCGCTCGCGACATGAGAAAACGTTGGATTATTTAGAAAAGAGGCTTTTATCGCGCCGCGGGGAAGATAAAGTCGAGATACGGGGGCGGCTCGTGATCGGCCGACCGTAACACCATCTCGGGCTGATTCCCCTGGGAGGACTACGGCGAAGGTGTGAATTACGAGCTCAGCGTCTGACGGCGGCTCTCGCGCGCGAGCTTGAAGTATTTGTTGAACCGCAGCGACGGGGCCTCTCTTTTATATGGCGTGCACAGCGCCGAGACCTTTTCGCATCGCGAACGACTGCCGGAAATACTTGGGCATAATTTATGAGTAAAATAAACTCGCCAACGAGCCATGAATATCTTCGGCAGCATAAATTCCGCCCGGCTGTCGGCGTGCGCGACAAGTCGTCGTCGCCGTCGCTCTCGTCGTCCTCCTCCTCCTCGTTGCAACGCGGTAATGATGCGTTACGAGGACGAACATTTTTACCACGTCGTACACTGTGATCAGTTTTGCTGCTCCAGCAAAGGAGAGACAGAAGCAAGAAACAATATTGACGTTTCTCGAATCGTTCCTACGTTCGACTGGGACGTTACGTGAGTCGTGAGATTGATACCTACTTACACAACACTGATTGAAATCTTAATCTTTCTGTTCTCACATCGATCTCATGCATCTTACGTAACATTTAGATTAGGAAAAGAACGAATATGATAACACCTAAGAATATTAATAGCACATGCATTTCAATTTTTAAGTTGCATTTCAAAACCTTTTTTTGAAGAAATTTTATTCGATAGTATGTGTAACGTGAACTATAGGTGTTGAATGAAATCTTTCACAAAAAGAACGTTTTAGAGTGCAGTCCTAAGTATAAAACATATGCAAAATAAAAGGATAATCACAGTTACTGTCGTAATCTGTTTCTTGTGTATGGCTACAAAATTCTATAGTTATTTTTACTATTTAATTCTCTTCATGTAAGACATCCCGCTATTGGCAGAACATAACAAGCGCTCTAAGCAAAGAGGATAGATAGTTATAAATAAGAGCAGACACTTTTAGATATTCTCGCCCGTGTAAGAAAACAAGCCTTTTTTCGCCCGCGAATATTTCTGACTGGGCCAATCGGTGCCCGAGATCCTCCAATTTGGAATGCTGCTCTCGCTGATGACAAAAAAATACCCGCGCTCTCCAGGAGCGTCAGGTTTCGCGACGTTTAGTCGGTGATAATACCGTCGTACGATAGTTTGTGACGGTGGATACGGCGTCGAGGTCGGATTTACGACGTTATGATCCCTGGTAACGCGCACTGGATAACAGCTCCCCCGGGGATTCCGGCATCCCAACGCGGCCCACATATACACCCTCCGCCGTATCGTCTACGATGATCCCGGAATAACCGGTCATCACGACGGCTACGCGGGGAAAGCCGCGAGGAAAGAACGGAGGAGGCGCGAATATGCAGGTGGCCGCGTTCATAAATCGCGACCGGGCGAGAACGGACACGTACGTAGGTGCCTACGAACGTACGCGAGCGCGCGCCCTACAGACCACTATCGGCCGCCCCCGGGCTTCAAAAAGTGTTACGCCGTAATAGAAACCGGCGCGATAACGCTATCAGCCGGCGTGTGGTTCGCCGTGTAACGCGCTATGTCTGCGGCGGAGTGATTAATACGGGGCCGCCGCCGCCGACGTCCATCCCGTTTCTCGATTCGCCGGCGTCGAGTGGCCGGCGGGGGCGGCGGAAGAGAAGGAGACGTTTATTTCCAAAAAGGAGCAACGAAGGATTATCGGGAGGGGTCATAAATCCTGCGCTAGCGTCGAGCGGGCGGCGAGCGAACCAAGCAAGCAGCGCGCTACGAATCCTTCGGCGGGGTACTTGGACGCGCGCGAGCGCCACACCTGGTGCAGAAAAATATTGGGGCGAATTAGCGCGCTAATTCGGGTCGTCGTCTAATCACCCCTCCTCCCCCCTGCCCCCCCTCGCATCCTCCCCGAGGCGATAATTGTAGCGATAATTTCGCGACGCGGAATTCATTCGGCTCGCGCTAATTTAATCGGTCATTCGCGTCAAGGACGCGGCAAAATTGCCCGGAAAGAAAGAGGAGGGATTGGAAAGAGTGAGAAAGAGAAAGGGAGAGAGATTTCTTTCTCTTAAAAAAGAAAATTTCGTCGGACCTCAGAATTCACGGCGATCGCACGAGAATGCGAAAACTTCAACCGGGAAATTTTCATCACGCGTGCTTCGTTTGCATACCGCTCTTCTTCGCGGATTTGTTTGAGTCATCCTTTGCGATTTTAACGTGCAAGTTCCGTGGCTGCCGCTTAACATGTCGGAAATTCATGAAATCGTCACCTTCTCAAATATTTTCACGAGTGATATTGTAGAGTCTTCATTCGAATTTAAATGCGACTGGACATGCGCAGCGAGCGAACAGGAGGGCTGGTTAGAAGCGCGTTTAAATTGACAACCAAGTGTTGCGCGCATGTTCTTTTGAGATAATGAAGTGATTTGGTATCGTACGCGCGAATTTGGACTATTCAGCGATCGCTCACGTGAAGCTCATTGCTTCCCTTAATCACTTCGCCAATCACGGAGAAGCGAGCGGTTTGCAGGGATAATGATAATCGCGTTAAATCGTAACGCGTGTGTTCGTTTGATCAGTCCGCGTTTGATGCCTTCTTCCGGGACGATCGTCCGCGATCTAAACAGCCGCTCGGCTCACCCATGAATTGTCAACACGCAAACACGCGCGCCATGGCGATGTCGTCGCATCCCGCATCCTTTGTGCGGGATCAACGTACGATTGCTACTGGCCGAACGGTCGCGGCCGCCGATCTATTCGCGCCGCTAATCTCGGCAGATAGTTTGCACAGAGAGAGAGATATCTCCCTTCGCCGGAGAGATATTGATTCGAACGTTGCGAATGCATTCGTCACTCGCGCGCTGCTAAAATGAACCTAAATTCGCATTAATTGCGAATTAACCCCAATTCAGCACACCGGGCTTATTTCCGACCCTACCCGATTTTTAATTTTCAAATACACCCGCAAACTATATGGAATGAAAGTTTTCGGTTTACGCGCTAAAAACATTACAGTTAGCTGGAATATGAAGTTTAAACACTGTTAAGCCATTTCCATCGTCTGGCAAACAGAAAAGCAAAGTAAGCTGCGAGGTCGTTTTTAAGCCATCAGTTCAAACTGCGATATAGAAATAAAAGTAGAGATGATTTTTTGTTACATTTTGGTATTTCACATTAAATATAGCATATTGGAAGAACTTTATGTAAGTAGCTTATTTATTTATTGCTACATTATATGTGGTCAGATTTCTGAACCGTTAAATTTTAATCACGAACGGAAAAAGAGTTCAGGCATGAATTGATCTTCGCAGTAATTTCAATAAAGTCTGCACTCTATATAATAGATTAATGCCATAAAAATTTGAAGCTATTATTGATTTCGTTCGCCTCCTGACTGAAAAAAATAATTTCCGTATATCTAGATAAGTATACTAAAAATGACAAATTGAAATATATGATATTTTTTCTTGAAAATTCAAATATCGACAAGAAAAATGCTAGAGTGTCAATTTCTTAAATTCATTTCCAGAAGAGTTACAAATTTTTATTCACATTTTCATCGTGTTTCTCTTTAAATTTGCAATAAAATGAAATATTTTGAATGAATATTTACGGTCACTTCTATATACATCATTCCATCAATTTGAAAATATCGTTCTTTTTTATAGATTTTTATTACCTTTTTTACGAAATGTAAATAAGTGAGCTCGAAAACAACTGCAGTATATCGAGTCCCCCAAAACATGTGTGCCATGTGTGAGTCAACAATAAATTCCTAAAGTTCTTACAAGAGCGTTAGAGAAAACGAATCGCGGGAAAGATACAGCCGACAATGGTGCGTTCAGCACGTGTAATTAGCACATTCGCGATGTGGTAGTGCACATTCACCCCAGTCAAGAATTTATTCGCGGTTTTATTTGCCCCTCATGTTCTTCTTTTTCCTCTCTTTTTCCGTCCGGGATCACCGGCTCAGCTGTTTTCGACGACTTTTTGGTGGTTGAAACGCTCTCCGGCGGATAAAACTTTGCTATCGCGCTCTGCGAAACCAATTCACGATGAGGCACTCGACAGGAGGATAGCGTAGCCACCACCTCGTCCACAAACGCAGTTGCCTACTCAAACTGTCCTCTCGCGCACGTGCGCAACGGCTGCATCCATAATGTGTACGTAAGTATATGTACGTGTATTTCCACCAGAGAAACTGGGGGTTGAAGTTTGGCCTGGTGGCCGGGCGCGCCTGACTCTGTCGGAACTGTGTTGGGGAATCGATGTGCTGCCCGCGCCCGGCAAAATCCGATCGTGTATTTTTGAGCAGCTCAATGAGGCCGCGCGCACACAGAACGTTCTCATTCTCTCGCGCGAACGCACCCTCACCCAATAGGCTCATATCATTTTCGCGAGCGTGCGCCGTACGGGTGGACGAGAGCGACGGTCGCGCGCGCGCGCGCTGGCTTTATCTCGCGGTCCTCTATTAAAGAAACATTTCCCCGGGCGCGCGTTCCAAGGCACGTCGTGAAATTCCGATCGGGATTTTATTCGGGATTTATCGTGGATTTATCTCGGGCGAGATTAAATGTAGATGATACGATATTAAATTCTTCCACATGGATCTCATCGTCTTACACGCGGCGTGCGCTCGCGCGCGCGACTCCGCGTCGCTGCACATTGAAGATAACGAGAATTGTCCGGGATTGTCTTCGGCGAAAATAGGGTCGCTACCAGAGAAGAGTTTGTTTGAATATATGAATCTTTCATACGCGCCCGCGCGCGTATCGAATATGTGATTTTATCATGTATAGCTTACTCCGAAGAGAAATATCGATAAACACTTGTAGATACAACGTGTAGTCGCCTACTAGATCTACCGTACGTACACACTCCGTTCTCCGTGGCTACCTTATGCTTTATACATTCGAAAGGGAAAGAAAGAAAAAAAGCTCATGGGAGACCGAGACATGCTCCGTCCTCGATTCTATACGATATAATCGACCTAAGATACTCAGAAATATCATGTTGACATCTCGCATATGCCGTATTTTTCGTTCTCAGACATTTCTAGAGCAAACCAGCTCTCCTACTTTTCTCGCTCATTCGAGAAGAAAAAATGTATTGTATATCGAAAATATGTATTTGAGACGCAATTATTTCTCGCGAGAAACGCCGAATGCATAACGAAGATAAGAAGTTATCGGGTTGGGAAATATAAATAGTCCGTCCACCATTAAATCGTCTTATGAAAGGTTTTCGGAAGAGACAGAAACAACGTGGATTGCCGCTCGATATTGTGGGCGAAAAAATCAAAAGAGAACGACGACATCGCGAAAGCGAGGGAGAAAGAGAGAGAGAGAGAGAGAGAGAGAGAGAGAGAGAGAGAGAGAGAGAGTGCGAAACTCATTCAGCGTCGCTCTCACGGCAGGACACGTCGTTATCAGCCGACACTCGCGTCAGCACCGAGCGGAGAGGTCGGCGTCGGGCCGCGTATGACCGACCGTGGTCTATCAAAGTAGAAACGCGGAAACAGAGAAACGATGGACAGGCAAGCGGAGGATATGCCGCCATGTGCGTAAGCGTGTCGACAAAGTCACGTCCGGCGGCGACGCGGCTGTACCGGTTCCTGCTCCTCTTTCTCTCTCTCTCTCTCTCTGTCTCTCTCCTACTCTCTCGGCCCCGGCCGGATTGCGAGACGCAATCAAAAAGTTTTCGCGCCGCAGCACGTCGCCGTTTCCGGCTAATATCCGCGCGAGCAATGGAGCAGAGATAGTTCTGCGGTGTGACAATTTCCAATCAGCGCGCGGAAATGGTGCGCGCGAGCGCTATGATATTTCGCGGGGGAGAGGCACGAGTCGACACGCCTTGTGCCTCTCTCTCTATCTCTCTCTTTCTCTCTCGCTGTTTCTCTTGCTCTTCACGAGAACGTCGTACCTCCTCTCCCTCTGCCTTCTCGACGACGATGTCGCTCGCCGTTATCAGGCGTCTCAGACGGATATGAGATCCTCCAGGCTGCGGCCGCAAAATGGCATCCTCCGGGGTAAATTATTCCCCCGACGTTCTCGACGACGACACGCCGCGTCTTGCCGCGGTGGCTCGTCTCTTTCTCTCGCCCTTTCTCTCTCTCTCTCTCTCTCTCTCTCTCTCTCTCTCTCTCTCTCTCTCCCCGTGGATATATTATAATCTTAATCGGAATGCGCGCGTGGGTGGGCGGGCGAACGACGACGACGATGCCGCGACGCGTCTACGAATGCGAGGGGAATCGCGATCGGACGCGAGCGCGGACGCGAAAGCGATGCCATTATTCAATCGGCGAGGCGGCCCAGATAGCACCGTGATCGAGCACGTACAACCTTTTTCCTCGTCGGCCACATCTACCCTCCCTCTCCGCCGTCTCCCTCGCTTGCCCGCACCCCCATGGGTGGCTGCGGGATGGTCTGACCAAGGTAGCCCAGAATCAATATCCCGAATGTTGGGTCTGATGGATTTATGACCGTGGAAGGTGTCCAGGTCGCCGTTGAGTTTCGCCGTAAGAATTATCGGGGGAGATATTACGTCACGTCGGCGCTGGTGGTGTAGGGTGGGCGAAGATTTGGGGCCCGATCCGCCGGAATACACGTGCGAGAACCGGGTTACGCCGCCGCATCGCGTCGCGTCGCACAGCATCGACGACGCACGACTCTCGTATGGAATGAACGTCGCCTCTGGATGACTTGTCCATTCGACTCGCGATTTCTGTTTAAGCTTGACATAAATCGTCTCGTTCATCTTGGTCGTTATAATTTTTAACCCTCCACGTGTGATGTTGAGTCTGTGAGACTCGGACGAATATTCTAAAATTCAAAAATAGCGTAAATCTATTTGCAGGTTTTGATCTTATCGCGCTGTTATCTTATAGCTGAAGCTTTTCTGTATCTCTGGAAAAAAATGTGTCTAGAGATACTGGTCTTCAAAAACGGTTAATTCAAAATACTGGATCAAAATACTAGTTTCAAATTACTGGATCTGACAAATCCAAATTGTACGTCTCGTAAAATATAATTTAGTAAAGTATGCGAGGGGTTAAATACGTGTAATTAGCGATTTCGTTGACAAAAATACTGATTACAATTACTGCTCGTTCATCTTTATCGTATTTTTATTATTGGCGTGTGTATTATTAGGAAATTCATCGATTCGAAAATACAATGATCATTGTAATTATCTAGTGGGCGAGCGCGCTTCATTTCGGAATTCCGCGTGACCGCTCTCCCGTGGATTCACACTAACGATACTGTTTTCGGAGTAGAACAGTGACGTCATAATCGGCTAACTTGTCGATTGATTATACATCTCGCCGATTAGAGGCCGATTAGCGCGATTCTCGCTGATTAACGGCAATTACGACGAATTCATATTTGATATTCTCCTGATCCCACACAGTCGGATAAAACGTTAATCGACAGTCGTTAGTATTTTAATTGGATGGAATGAGTTTATGATAGGATTGTGTCAGATTGTCGCCGATTTATGAGGAGATTATGGTTATCATATTTGCGTGGCAGTCATAATTGATCACAGATGTCAAGTGGCATCTCTGAGCTTCTCCTGCATCATGCGTTATGCTTGAAACGTCGATTCCTGACAAAGTTTGTGAACTCGACGCGGCCTACTCACCTCGAAACACGGAAACATAAGCTATAAAACAGCTTTTAAACCTCAATATACCATCAGAAGTCCGTTGGACTTCACTTTAGCTTCCGAGTTTCTTTTTTAAATAGTTTTAATTATTAGTGTAAGGATTGATATTTCATAATCTCTTTTGTATTCATTCTCAAAAGTGTTTTAAAAAATAGAGGAGAGTTTACATTTTTTTTAATTAGAAGGAATACATTCTATCTTGCATATGATATATTGAGGACAAATATCAAATTATAATTCATTCATATTAAAATAGAATAGAATTAAAATAGAATATAATTGATTCTGTACGATACAACTTATTCCTTTTCCGTTCCGCTCAAATGAAACGTGTTTTTAATAGTGAATATATCTTCAACTAGAGACAAAGTCGATTTTGTATATCGTTAGACATTATACAGGGTGTCCCAGACTCTCCTCCGCATATTTTGTGGGAACGTGGAACGGATTGAGGTGAACATAAAAATCCCATACTGGGATACCCTATATAATAAATAATATAAGAAAACAATTTACTCCTCATCGGAAGCAGGATAGTCTCAGCTTTAAAATGCAATTTACCCCATGTTGCTACGACTTTTCTATGCGGAGAAATCGACGGATTCTCAGATTGGGACAGAGACCCGCTGCAGTGTTATGCGCCACTCCTTTGAGCGCGCAGCCGCTCCTTCGAGTGGAGCACGCCGCCACTTTGAGAACGGAGAGATATGAAACAGTGGCGCAAAAGTATGTATTACGCGCGCGCCGCAGGTTGCCGACATGGACGCCGCTTCTGAACACTTGGCGCGTCTCTATCTCGGCAAAAAATCGACGTACGAAAGTGAAAAAAAACGCCACTCTGCGCTGCGCACGTTTATCTTCATCGTATGCCCTCTCATTATGACACGTGCAGGATTGCAACACGTGGTATATAATATGTTACTAGCAAAGTGAAAAATTGTATAAAATATCTAAGTATTATATATGAAATACTTAGGGATTACATATAAAAATTGATAAACATTCTGTAGAATGCTTAAGTATTCTGTACAATATCGGAGTTTTACAATGCCGGTAACATACGCATATTGTTGTACAGAAACGTCAAGTTATTGGTCAAGTTTGGACCGAAGCAAAGTTTCGCAAGCTTTCATCGCGTCAAGCACGAAAGCTTTATGCATATTTCGTGCACAAGTTTCTGCAACCTTTTTTAGTTTTTTCACTCACAAGCGTGATTTCGAGATCAATATTATATCATCGATGTCGAGCATTACACGAGGTATTTTGACTGATGTACTCTTGCAAATGCTCGAGAACTGACTCTCCGTGTTACCGTTCGGTTTTACTCGACCGCCTCGATATATTTCTCCAGCTAGCCAGTTTTTTCATATCGACCCGATATCGAAAAGTTAGCACCCAGCAACGACTCGACACGCAAGATCGAGATCGTAAACCTCCATATTTTACTTTCTTATATTCCATCGCGGAAGATATACACGGAGCTTTTTAGCATCTGTAAAATTTCTCAGAAGCTTTACTCGTGCGAATAGCGCGTGAACGTCGATGTTCCGCCTGAAAATGCGCGCACGAAAGCGGCATCTTCAACAGATGAAAGTCAAGCTGCGGCGCTCGTCAGGAAGAGAACTCGTGCCATAAAACGGGATAACCATCGTGGGTACTTTCGACACGGCCTGATATTACACTGACGTTAATCGTTCATCTCGTTTCTCTCTCTTTCTCTTTGCTCTCCTTCGTCGACGGTATTTCCATCGACACGCTGTAAAAAGTCGCGCATTCTCCCTCGCGTCTCGTCCTTTCTCTCACGTTACTTTGTCCTCCTTGCTCGGTCACTTTCCACTTTCGAATAACTTCCTCTGCACTCGTATCTCTATCCCTCTCTCTCTTCTCTCTCTCTCTCTCTCTCTCTCTCTCTCTCTCTCTCTCTCTCTCACACACACACACACACTCGCTGTCCCTCTTCTCCTTTCATTTATCGCCCGACTTTCTCCTCCTCCGCGTCGAAATGTGAAACGCAAGGGTGCGAGCGATTACTGTCGGCAAAGGCGAGGAGGAACAGCGAAAGGCCGAGGAGACGGGGGCACCGTATAATTAAACCCGGTAATGTCTGAGCATTAGAGCAGATGATGACGTCATCAAACGCCCGATCCCGGCTTACCGGTCCCGCGCCCTCTCTCTATCCACCAAAATTTGCCCTCCGTGCAGGCCTCGACCCGCCCGCGGAACGGGTTCCTTGGTATTGCCGTCATTACTCTTCCTTTACCCTCCTTCTTCCCTGACTTCTTCCCTCCCTCTTCTCTTCCCAAGCACTCTGTTCCGCCGGCTTCTCCGACTTAATATCCCCGAGTTAAAAACGTATGGGTTAAGGATAAAGTCGTCGGAGGATCTTATCTCTCTTAGGGTGGGCGTGACGCCGTAGATATAATCTCGTCTGAATCTCAACGACCGCGGAAAATTAAGAGTTCTTCTGTTATTACGGCATATCGACGGTAATTTCGCCGTTGCGAAGATACCGATGGAATTGACGAGCGAAATTGGTGGGTGCGCGAGGACCAACTTAATCATCCTCGCGTGGAACGGCAAATTTACTACATCGATTCGCCTTGCGCTCGCGTCGTTGTGGACGTTCACCCTTTTAGAAGGCTGTTTCGAGCACGCAGGGGACTCTCGGTGCTCGCGCGCACCCATCGGCTTTCCAATCTTAACGAATATATCGTACCACACAGTGTGGATACGCACTCGTTCGTCATTGCTCACCGGTACACGTGGTCTGAAGTGCGGCACTCGACGTCGGCGACCGCGGAACGAACGACCGGCTCGCGCGACCGCTCTCGAGCCCCGAAGTACACGTTTATTCCTCGGCGAGGAAACGGCGGAATTACCCCGTTATATTTCCTTTTTCCCGTCGGCGCAGCGATGCACGACGCGCGTGTAACGTAATGGCACGAGCGTTAGCCCTAGTCGGAGAGTGCGGCAGAGAGGGAGGATGAAGTGGAGTGGAGCGAAGCGGAGAGACAGAGATGCGGACGGGCAGCGGAAAGAGAACGAGCGAACCTCATTCGGGGCTGTTAGGGAATAATTAATTTGGGCTCTCCGTCCGGCCGGCCGAGCCTTATGTACGCTTCATGGTCGTACCGTATGGTAATGCGCCTCAACCCGCGTGACATTCCGCCCTCTTCACCCCGCAGTCGGAAATGCGAGGTGGGGGGGAGAGGGAAAGCAGCCGAGCGTTTTCGTGTTCCACCAGCTTGGTCCGCGATCCGTGCAAATTACGGTCGACGACGAATCTCTCCTGCGTCCTACGTAACGTCCCGACGCCGGCCGTCGTGATTTAGAGGCTCGACCGCCGACAACGACGAATGAGAAGTACTCTGATCGTCGGATCCTTACGTTGCATTACGGTCATTAACGTGCATCGTGCACAGATGCGCGCGCGCTGATAAAAATAGCTGCCTCGACCCATTATCGGTGCTCGCGTTGCGTGACGACGATATTAATATCGCAGCCGACGCCGAGGCGCATCGCCGGAAATAACTTGCATATTTTATTAACCCTGAATCGCTCGCGACGATTCCACCCAGAGTGTCTCGAGTGCGACGCCGTGCCATCTCCCGACAGTTGATTGCCGCGGGGATTTCGCGATTGGGAGCGATCGAGATAGACGCGCGGCTTATGCCTCGAGGCATAAAAAGAATCAACCAACCCCGGACTGGCAGACCGGTTCCCATTTGGATAAATTATAAAGTCCCGTCACACACTGAGCCGTGTTATTAATGTCTCGAGTGAAGAGACCAAGTATCCCTTTCCTGGCGAAATCCGCGGAGAGAAAACCCGCAGAAAATAATTCTGCCGATACCACGAACGGAGGAAAGTTCGCCGCCAGTTTGATTGTACGAATGAACTTCGGCGAATGTCACGGTTTGACGGTCGGCTTAGTCCGATCGATCCGGCTTATTCCGCGGTTCGACATCGAGAAGCCCGGAAGTCGCGCCATACCGTGCCGTCCGACCGCGCAGAATGCGTTTCTGCCGATTGCGTTGGCAGTTGGTTGCGATCGCCAGACATGTACATATTAAACAAATCAATTCTCGTTGAAGATTAATCGTATATTTGTAGGAGTATGTGAATATACGTTGTGTCAGAGAGAGAGAAAGAGAGATAGGGTGAATAAGAGAGCGAAAGAAATTCGAGAAAGAAAGAGGGCGAACGCGAGAGAACGAGTTTTCAGTTTCCATAGAAAGCGAGAGCTGAGAAGATTAGCTGTTCTACTGCGAATCTTAATTGCGAGATTTAAATACTATTTTCTTTTATATAAATCTCGTCCAAATAAATTGTTATATTAGTAGGATAAAACATCCAATTATTCGAGCCCTTTTGTCATTGACATTTGTTCTTGCTACCAACGGCATTAGTTCACAGTCTTAGCTATTAATTAAAAATTTCTCTTTCAAAATCATAAAGTCAGGCGTTAATCAGCAATGCTAATTAATGCTAATTACAAGAAAAATTTAGGTCTTTCTAGAGCATCAGGACTAAGGGAATGTCAATAATTGTGTGTTTAACCCTGTTAAACACACACAATTGTTCACGAGATCGAACTCGACTGTGACGTCGAGACTGTCATATAAAAAGGAAAGACGTTTATGAAAAATGCACGAAAAATCGTTCTTTCGCCTGTTCTTTAACTTTCTCCTGTGGAATGCGACAAGCGATCGAAAAACGCGGAAAGTATAAGAAACTTCCACGGGAGCTTGCGTACAGACACATACTTCCTTTAACATCGCCCTGGCCGACTTGATCTCTCGCGGAAATACTTAAAAACAACAACGAACGAACAAACAAACAAACGGAAAGCTCATAGTTTTCCTTGCTTTCCCGGCTGAAAGGCTTCAAAAAACAAAGCGTGTCTTCATGCATGTATGCATATTCGGAGACGGGCTTGCACACTCATTTCTCAATAACATGTGAATGTATTTCATTAAAAGCGAAGGGGCCACTGTACGGCTGGGACGCAATGGAAATGTATTTCCGGATGCCAACGTAGTTCCGCGCGACGCACAAAAGCGCGGTCCGTGTAGCGGCAGCAGCAGCAGCCCGGGCTGTCCCAGGCGACCGCACTTCCTCGTCGCGTCCTTCTGGCCCCGCGCTTTCCGAGGGGATGCAAGGACCACCGGCGATGTTGAGCGACGACGGACACAGAGCGAAAGAGCGACCGACAAGGTAGGGGGTGAGGCAGGGCGCGTTGTGCTGGTCGGCCAGGTTCGTGCGAGCGGGTCCAACTGCACGGTCGGTCGCTTTGGTAACGATCGACACTGACAAACGGGTCAGTGGACCGGGAGTCGTTTAACCGAGCTACTGTGGCTCATGACTTTTTTGCACGCCAGATGGTAGAATCGGGTCTATCCGGTCTATCGCGGAGGCAACGGCGACTGCAGCGGTGATGAGTACAGTACGAAAGTTGCGAATAACGTCGCTTTAAGCCAGCAAATGAACAATCGTCAGCGAGCATAATTCCCCACGCTGCTCGTTCGTGGATTTTTATTATCGCACTTAACACACAGCGGTAAAAAGCGCGATGGCCCGGCGAGGTTATCAAACCGTGGCGATGACATCAAAGCGACGCCCGCGGTTGAAATGCAAATTACCTTTTGAGCCCATTTATTAATTCCATTTCCTATTGCGATCTCTATACCGAGCGAGCGCGGTTCTTTACGTAACGTCGTTCGATGCTATAATAAAACAAGCGTTTTTTTGCCCGTCCTTTTCTTTCCTCTTCTTTTTGTTCGACGTGACAAAAGAGCTGTGTCGCGCTCGCCAAGTCCGCGACAAATTCACGAGGTACTCCGTGATTTTGAATTGTCGTCGTGGAGAGTACAAATGGTCGCGTTTATCCTTAAATAGCCGATGAGAATACGGAGGGTCGGAATATTGCTACATCGCGACAATGAATACGAAAGACGGCGAATCATCGTATCGGGGCGGACGCGAAAGAATGCGCGTCAGGTGACGGGAATTTTCTGCTGCTTTGCTTGAGAATGCCGACGTGCTGAATCCTTTAAAAGTTATGGTCAAAAAGTTGCGGGCGCGAGCAACGCCGCACAGGCACGTATTCAAGCTCCAAAGTTAGGAAAATTATTCGGGATGTCCCAAGTTCCCGAATTTTCCGATGTTCGTACGATATCCTCCATGTCGCTCGTAAACTCGCGAAGATACGTGAGGTATATCCTCGTACTGTTACGTGAATTATTGTACTCGGGAAGAAAGAAAAATGGGGTGAAGACTGTTCATCGCGTTTCCATATTAAGTGCTTGCGAAAATTTGTCAGATTTTCAATCATATTATTTTTATTATTCGTGACGCAAATAGCAACGGAACTAGTTTAATTCGATATATATTATAATATAGTATATAGTATAATATTGATCGTGCGCGCGTGTGTCTTAATTTCGGTTCTCCTGAGACTTAACATGCCAGCATTGGAAATGCTTTCAAATTTGTCCCATTTTCTTTGTATTTTGACATAAAACGCTATATGGAAAATTTAAAATTATTAATGGATTGAACATGTTAGCTAATAATTTTTCTAACAATATCGATTTTTTTTTAACATGTCAAGCATTTTAAGAAGCTAACTTATTAATCTTTGTTCAAAATATGTAATTTGCTTTTCTTTCTTTTTGTTAATTCGTCTCTATATATTTTTTTGTATAAAGAAGTAAATTTTATCGCATATACTCGATAAATAAATAAATAAATCAACGTAGCTGTTGTTATGTACACCATTTTTCGGCTGGCAGTATATTTCCACGTCTCAATTATTCGTGCTAAGAGTGTCCGATAAACTTTTGCAAACTCTTAAGATATTAGGACCACATTAATCGCTTTATATATATTCAACGAGATTGATCGACGAGTCTAGAATTTATTATAAAATAAATGGAGATTTCAAGAATCTGCTCATTTTCACTATAAATAAAATAATCGTGCTGATAGAATAATCGGTATTCACAATGAGCGCTGTCGCTAATCGAGTCGTCTTCTTATGCGTAACCCCATCATTTTCAAATTATGATTGAATCGAACAGAATTAATTTGACAGCTCGCGATGCACCCGTCCTTTCGTATAAATTTCATTTTTCCGTGCATTTCCGCCAATTACCGACGCAGCGTTTTCCATCGCTGACGAATCTCCCATTCGTAACAGAAAAAAAGAAAGAGAGAGAGAGAGAGAGAGAGAGAGAGAGAGAAAGAGAAGTTATATTATTAAAACTAACAGGAATTATACCAACGAATACCTTTCGACTGCGATCCAATCTCTCCAATCGGTTCGTTTCTCCAGTTGAGTGACGCGATCACGCAAGCCACTGACGCGATCGGTGACGCTGGAATCAGCCTTCGGCGAGCAGAGTCGCATTGGAAATTCGCATTTTTGTCACTTTAATCCGATTGAATAAGTCTTATCTCACGGACGCGACATTTACACTACGTTTACCGAGTGAAAAATGCGCGTCCTAAATTTTTGCGTGGAGGAGGGAAGCTACTCTCTTAAAGTGAATCAGTGAATAGTCACTGATTTGCAGCTATAAATACAGCACTGAAACTGCTCAGTACTATACTTATAACTGATATCAGTGATTATTCACTGATTCACTTTAAGAGAGTAGGAGAGAATAAATACGAAAAATTCGCGAGATTGCAGTACCCTCAGTATCTCTCTGGTCGCGGCGGATCGATCGGTTTCAGGTTATTGACAATTATGGGATTTCGCACCGGATCAATTTTACGCACCGCAACGGCTAGGTTGACCGCATCGTAGTCGGCCGACATGTCGATACGTTTGTAGCGCTACGCTGCAAACGATCTCGAATAGCGCGCGCGCGCCCGCTACGTGTTACCGGAAAATATTTGACAAGCTCACAAGCGGCGTGGAATTGCTCGCCTGACAAATGGGACGAGAATACCTGTTTGAAGAGCTGCGGATGTACTTTCGCGTTTATTTAGGGAATGAAAACCGTCTCGGGCCGTCGATCGAAGAGCGAGGGCCGATTGACCGAAGCGGGTCTCTCTGGAAAATTGATAACTTCATTTTGACAAATTGATGAATTCTCGAGCAGACGGCCCGATGGGATTCTCTAGGTCCGTCGGGATTTTTGATCTTGCCGGCATGAAAAGCGTGCGAAAGGATCGCACGCGGCAGAGACAGACAGAGGGAGAGGGAGACGGTGGTGGTTGGATCGGGAGATCGAATTAGCGCGTGGTTAGCCGCATTTGGCCGAATTTGGTTCGCTAATATTAGCAGAAGCTGATGCTCAACGGTGAATTCTCCAAAATATTGGTATTTCAAGGTAATCGAATATAGGTCGAAATTTGACTCGGAATAAATAGCGCTTCTTGAATCTGATTAAGATACAACGTCAACTTCGAGAGCTTTCCTTGATATCGGCTTCACATGTATCGATTGATGTATAGTAAGCAAGAGAGAGAAGGAGGGGCGGAGGAAGAGAGAAAAATCACGCGCTCTAATTTAGGCTATACTTAAAAGTCGCCGCACAAAAGTGAGAATAACGTCGCTCAGGTACTCAGCGCATCTCGTCTACGATGCATTTTTAAAACTTCATTGTGCGAAGTCTGACGGACGTTTTAATCAGGAATGTTCAAAGTAAAACCGGAATTTCTTTGGGCGTCGGTAATTAGCTAATGGGACGAGATTAAGCACCTTCTTAACTCGGGTTAGAGTTAATACTTTTAAGCATTCGCTTCACGCGCAAGTAAATTGCTGATTCGTGTGAGTGGCGCTCGTTCGCGCATGCGTGTGATTACTCGTGAAACATTTTCGTATACAATTTGAAGCAAGAGTTAAATGGAAATAGATACGATATGATTATTTTAAAATCTTGAACGGAAAAGAAATATAAAGATGGCCAAACGGAACTTTCGTATGTCTTTTTCTCTTCTTAGACGCTTTTTACGTAATCAAATAAACCAGTCGATTACTTTCTACCATCCAGTTTAATTTCGCGAAGCTCAGCTGATTATATCTTTTTTTTCGAATGGAAGAACGAGGTATTATGTTTTTTTGACGTTTTCTTGAACGAATCAGGTTATAATAAATATATATATACTTTCTTCTCCGTGCAAACTGTATCACCGTAATAATATTAACCTGTTTCTTTCCGTCGCTTCATGCACGTATAACATACAACGTTCAACTCCGCGAAGAGAATATATTTCACCATTTTATGCGCGTACAATATAATTATTCATCCCAATTTTCTGCTTATATTTCATTAGAGCTGTAATTAATGTGATTGCAGGAATTTTAAAAAATATCGTTCATCAGTTACAACGCCTGTAACTATTACTCTTTTCGTCCATCGCGCAACGTGTGAAATCCCTACATTTTTCCAGCAACGTTAATTCTCAAAAATATCATTTGTCAGTCGCCACGTATTCCGCCACCGTTTCTTTTCTTACATCTATCGGAGAAGAGGAAACCTGAACGGAGAAAATACCATTTGAGATACCATTTGATTAAATATGGTTACCATAACGAAACATTAATGTTATTTCTCGCCTATTCATGCGGAAGGATTGTAGAAACCCTTTTGTACTCTGGAGGTGGTACACTGGTACTTTGTTGCATGCCTGTTTGAGAGGAACTCTCAATGTTGCATTTGACGCAACTAAACCCTACGAATCTCTCAACCATAGTTTTGCATTCATTCTGCAAACCACAATAGAGAAAGAGAGAGAGAGAACGAGAGAAAGAAAGCAATATTTCGATTAAAGCAATTATGTATGAGGATACATTAATTGAACGTTATGTATATGTTATGTGTCATAGTAACTATGTGTGTGTAAACTTTACAAACGGGCATATAACAATAGTAATTTTTAATGCAATATATATATATTTATTTATTTATTTAACTTTTTTTAATTCACATAAATTTATTTATTTATTTAACTTTATTTAATTCACATAAAGGACCCTGCACAAAACCTATGGAAAATGGTTTTCGGTCAAATTGGCTGAAATTTCACTATGTTATAGTTTTCGCCATGCTGGTAAAAAGTTATCATTGCACCAAGTTCCAAAAGTCAATATTTCCCAAGATATAAAGGATCAAAGTAGTGAAATATGGTCATCCGCAGTAGTAAGACGTATGTTATAAGTATAAGTGATACATTGATATTTATTCATGAAATAAATAAAAATCGATTTTACATATATATATATATATATATATATATATATATATATATATATATGTGTAATAAATATTTAGTTCCGCAATATATATGTATATATATGTATATATGTATATGTATATACAGGGTGGGGCAAAAGTATTGAAACCGGTGAAATATCTCGAAAAATATAAGTTTTACAAAAAACTGTTTCAGATCTTAAAAATATTGCGGAACTAAATATTTATTACATATATATATATATATATATATATATATATATATATATATGTGTAAAAATCGATTTTTATTTATTTCGTGAATAAATATCAATGTATCACTTATACTTATAACATATGTCTTACTACTGCGGATGACCATATTTCACTAGTTTGACCCTTTATATCTTGGGAAATATTGACTTTTGGGACTTGGTGCAATGATAACTTTTTATTAGCATGGCGAAAACTATAACATAGTAAAATTTCAGCCAATTTGACCATTTTCCATAGGTTTTGTGCGGGATCCTTTCTTCTCTGAATATAGAGAATGTCTTGATCAAAATTTAGATTCTTTCAATCTTGATATTCCATCAATTTTGATATCCTGAAGCTGATATCAACCTCCTTTGATTTTGTTCAACCTACCAGTTTTACCTTTTAAGTTCTTTAGAAATTGAATTTTATGCGTTTCTTTGTCACTTAAAGTTATTAAATAGGACTTCAAGTCCTACATATATTAGATATACATCAATCCTTCAGAATATACAGATTCGGAAAAGTTCAGGTCAAGAGAGAGAGAGAGAAATCAGAATTAAAATTTCGACTCGAATGTGATTATAGCAACCATAACAGTTTTCTTCGTGTCATTATTGCAATACATTTGTCGATTGTAACGGAAGAAAATCAAAAAGAAGCTAAAGCGCGACGTCGAACTGAGATGTGATGATTGCTTCTTACACCGCCCGAGTGCGTTCCTACTCATCGATCAGCCTCGACGGGGGTGAGCGGCGCGCGCGAGATGAAGACGTGCTCTATTAACTTTCAGACGACTGCCGATACCTTAAATGAACCAACTCTGAATATACACAAGAAGCAATAGTTCCGAGAGGTTGCTTGCTAGCAGCCTCCGGCGAACCTTGCCCGACCCACTTCCCCGACGACTTAAGGATGTTTGCGCTCGTTCGATGCGCCCGGTATCGCCATAATCCGCGAGCGAGGGTAGACAATTTCGACGGATCAATTTGCGAAGAATAACGAGGGTAACAACCAACGGTATGGCAGTGGGGACGGGAGTTCGCGAAGGAGTAAAGGGACGTAAAAGGTCACGCGACCAGTAAACTCTATACATACTGGAGAGAGATATCGAGGATTGGGGGAGACAAAAGCAGATCTAAAGAATAGATGTATCTAGTTGACATGTTGTCTAAAATTCGCTGATTAATTGGAGGATTATATTATAGTTAAAAACGTTAACCTAAATAAGTATTCCACGTTCGTATGCTTTGCTTTGTATTCTAAACTCTTTTATCTCTAAAAACGGCTTATAAATTTTCTTATTAACTGTAAGCCACTTTTGGAGGCACTTTTAACGATAAAAGAGAGTTCAAAATACGAGCGTATATTTTAATTAGGTTAGTATCAAATGAGACAACTTTGCCTCCAAGGCAAATGTCCTTGTCTGGTGTACTATAATCTGTTTGATTTAACTTCAACCAACGCCCACTTTCTACACTTTTAGAAGAAGAAGAAGTGTAATACGTGCAACTAAGTCGAATAAACCGTATCTGATAGCTGTCTCTAGTATGTATGGAGCTCACTGCACGCGACTCGCGACGCTACGCGCACGTGGAGCGTGTTCGCGCGCCCAGCGAAAGAAATACATCGGGGAACGCGCGCGCCACCACCGGACGTGATCGCAATGTAAAGATTAGACCGAACTTACGGTCTACTTCACGGATAACAGAGAATTCCTGGCGCCGAGATAAATATTAACGTTTTCTCCGCCGGCTCTATTCGCGCGCAGCGACGAAGACCGCGCGCTCCGATGCACGTCGCGCGTGGAGGAGAAAAAGGATGAAGAAGGGAAACAAAAAAAAATATGAGAAAGATTGCGGGGAGAATGTAATACATTCCGCGCGTGCACCGTCTGCCGTGTTTAGTTTGCAAATCGCGGATTTTATTATCAGTCACCGGGACACTTGGGAAGAACATGATGTGTCAACATTGCGACGGCGTAACTTGAAATACCATCGCGTGCTAGATATAATCTGCTCCGCAGCAGCTGAGAAAATGAGGATAATTGCATCCGGCCGAAATGGACTATTTCATCCGATAATACCGTCGGGATGGACGTTAAAATGTCCACTTTAGTATTTCGCGCGACTCATTCGAAATAGTATAGAGTAAAATAGCCAATTATCTCCTTAGACATGGACACTCCAAGAAAGACCTGGTTGATCTTGCGACTAGCATTGCACAGTTAAATTTCTTGCATGCACTCTGTCCTGAGTCGAAATTTTGATGCTTTTGTTGACCTTAATATTCCATTTAATGATAATAATATTATTTTTTTGAGTCGGTTAATAATATATGCAAAAAAATCTCACTTGGTGCAACCGAATAGAAACCAACTGAAAATTAAGTGATCAGAAGCGATATCTCTGTTATGAAAACTAATATTTCTGTTGTCGCAACCGAAAATATTTGTCTGAACATTCAGCGATATTAGAAATAACTTGGTTGAGGCAACTAAGAACAATTGACTATACAGAAATTTCATAAAGGAATTTTTCTGTTCCTACAGACGAGTTTTCGTCTGATCCCTGAGCAACCGAAAATTTGGCTGCACCGGAATTATTTTTTCCGTGTATATGAAAAGAAAAGAATAAATACATGACAAGCAAAAAATGCGTAACAAGTGTGGTAGGTACTGTATCCTAGGCTCAGATATCGTCCGAATCTTGCGACTTACTGGAATAATGACGATTCGTTATCTCGCGAACGCGCACTTCTTCACATCCCACGAACGTACGTTTGGTCCCGTCGCGACGACATCGGTAAACGCGTAACCCTGTAACTGAAACGACGATTTCCGGCTGTGAAATCTCCGGTGTTCCCCGGCAGGATGTTGCTCGGCCGCGCAGACATGTGCTAATTAAAGTACCTTTACAGCTTCACTTCGGCCGGTGCTCCGTTGATGAGCCGCTTATAGCGCGCTACATAGTACACGGGCCAGCAGATGATCGGGGATAACGACCGTCGCCGACGAATATCCGCTCGCAAGACATTCGGGTATTTCCTGCCGAATCATCCATTATTCCCGAGCCCGTTCAGATCGATTAGACTAGGCCACCGGGGACTACTCCCCCGACCGACGTATCCTCGCTTTACCAACGCCCCAACCTAGATTCTACTCTCGAAATAGAGCGAGATTATACTTCAAACGTGAATTACCCGCAGGAAACCCGTCTGAATAAAGTCATGGCGCTAGCAAGCGAAACGCGACTCCATTGTGCTTGTTGTATTCTCGGATGGACAACTCGACGGAGTGTATTTTCGCGAAAGAGAAATGGAGGCAGAGCGAGCAGAAGCATCTCTTATTCTTAATACGTGGCTTTTCCCAGTCACACCGCAGAGCTCGCGCGATAAAAGCAAACGCGATAAATCAGAAACGTATGGAATATAGTGCGGTCGCATGCTTGAATGACTGCACCTTCGGCAACTGCTCGCGCTACAGAGTGAAAGTTCCGCGAACTACTCTCGCCTGCCATCATATCCTTTTCCACCCTCTCGTCGTACCCATCGCCCTCGCCGCCGTATCGAAGACTACATCGGCGGGTCAGATTATTCGCCGAAACTTCGGGATTCGTCGACCAAGGAACGCGAATAACTTGTCGCTCTTCTCCGTCGTGTGGTCGTCTTCCTCGATGGGATAGATACACGAAGCAGGGAACGCTGTGCGGATCTATGCGGAACTATGCGGCGGCAACTGCGTTGCCGCAGATGATGACGAGCGAATTTCATAGAGATTCGAGGCAAAGGGTCGGTACGGGGCTGAGCGACGGCGAAGACGCTGGAAACCAGCTTGCATCTTATGCCACCTTGGCGGTCCGTCTCCTTCTCACCACAGTAGAGTACAAAATTATAAAAAAGGAGATGCAAGCAAAAATGCATGAGAAAGAGAAGGAGATGTATGAAATGAAAATAATAAACTTGCAGTATGTGAAGGATGATCTAAAAAAGGAACTTGTAAGTTTTTCTGATCTTTAATTTAATAATTTTTTCCAGTGCCGTAATTTTTAATATGTTCCGTGTGAACAAGTATTTGGTTCTTCTCAGAATACTTCCATTAACACATAGCTAGAGTAACCCATGATTCAAAAATAATAAGCATAGTAGAAACAAAATGGTAATGATGTGAAAAAGATAAAAATAAGAAACAAGAAAATCATTCATCATAGATTGAAAACAAATTGATATTGCTAGGATTTAAAATCATTTGACTTTAACAATCATTTACATTTGACTTTAACAATACATTTATTTAATATCAATAAGAAAGAGAAGTGCCCAGAAAAAAAACATCGTTAATTATCACTTAAATCTCCTATTCACTTATTATCCTAAAATCTTATAATAAACAAATATTATCTTAAAATCAGTTACATTTTAACAAAAAAATTCAAATTTTTAAAACTCTCAAAATTTCTTGCGCAGTTTTCTTTCTTAATTTTGAGGTGTTTTGATGTAACTTTTTTCAGAAACTGACAGTGAATATATTAAAATCCAAGATGGATGCAAAAGTAAAGATTACTGTGAAAGAGTTTATGGAGAAGCAAACAAAGAAAGCAAAGAGTTGATGGAGAAACAAGCAAAGAAAGTGCATGAGAAAGAGAAGGAGATGTAAACAAAGGTGCATGAAAAGGAGAAGGAGATACAAGCAAACATGCATGAGAAGAAGAAGAAGATACAAGAAAGCTGCATGAAAAGGAGATAATAAACTTGCAGCATGTGAAGGATGATCTAAAAAAGGAATTTGTAAGTTTTTCTGACCTTTAATTTAATAATTTTTTTAATGTTGTAATTTTTAACATGTTCACATGTTAACGTGTGAACTTGGTTCTTCTCAGAATACTTCCATTAACACACAGCTAGAGTAACCCATGACTCAAAACTTCTCACTAACTGTTGCCGATTTTGGTACTGGAGCAACATAATTTTGCAGAAAACTGCAAGTGAGTTGTGCCATCAAAGAGCATGGGGAAGTTTCTTCAAATCACCACATGGAACGTGTTAAATATTAGTTTTAACATTTTGATGTATTTTTTTATATTCTATGTCACTGTTTTTTAGACAAATACAAATCTGAAGTATATCATGGAAAGGAGGCAATGACTCCTAGAAGCATTATGGATTATATTGAATGTCGGAAGATTAGTGACTGTTCTTCAGGAAGAAATAAAATATGGATAAAGTATCTAGAGAAGCCAGAAGTAGAAGTTTTCTGAAGATTTCTGTGATGAAAAAGACAGCAACCACTGCTGAGGAACTTTATAGAAATAAAAGCAAATTTGTTCACTCTATGTATAAATTTGACCAAAAAGTCACCATGGTTGATTTGTTGCTTAACATCAAATGGAAGCTAATGATATTAACATGGAAATTGATTCCACTTCTAAAAGATACACTTTTCAAGGTTAAATCTGATGGGATAGAAGAAATAGTAGCTTATAAGCCTCTATAAAAGATGAATTTTGGTATTTCAATGTTGAAAAAGTGCTAACTTAAGTTGATCTCGCTATTATGTAAACTTTTTGTTGGTCAAGTTATTGTTAAATGAAATTATTCTTGCAGAAATAATAAATGTGTTTGAAATATAAATATTTTCAGAATTCACAAGATTTTTGGTTTGGTTAGAGAGAGACATGGAGTTTTCCATTCCTCAAACATAGGTATGAATCACGTGATGTTTCAAACGGCCCTAGGATGGAAAACCTATACCGTATCCTCCGGAAAAGGGAATCCTTCCCAGCGTGGAGGCGCCGGGGCCAACTATTACGTGCCCATCATAGCGTACGCAACATCCTTTGCGAGACTCTCTCGCCCTTGCGGCTAAGTCCGTACAGGGCTTCGACCCTGTCTTTAATCATTTGTTCGTGCTTTGAAAAGGGCAATACGATCATCCAGCGCGGAGGCGCCGGGCATACCGCCGTACTTCACGGAACCTGAAGGGTTTCGTTGGATAGCGGAAGCAAGGCGAGGAAACCGCGCTCTTGAGTCGCGACGACACTTGACCGATCGGCAATACGAACCGGCTAAGTCTTGTCAGTCGACGCACGAAATCTGCGGTGCTTGAGATATCGCAGAAGGAAGCGTCCACCCCGTGGACGGTGGAGGCTGCAAAGTAACCCGGAAAGATTTCACAAACCCTCCTCTCAGCCACCGGCAGTGTCGAGGAGATGGAGATCTCCTGATAAAGGAGAAATTGATAAAATATGATACCAGCAGTTTTATTGAGACTACTGTAGCAAGTCGATAATTAATGATATTTTTTTTGGGCACTTTCTCTTTCTTATTGATATTAAATAAATGTGTAGTTAAAGTCAAATATAATATTTTAAATCCTAGCAATATCAATTTGTTTTCAATTTACTATGATTTTCTTGTTTTTTATTTTTATCTTTTTCATGTCATCACCATTCTGTTTCTACTATGCTTATTATTTCAGATACATATACAAAAGAACCAATGAAAATTGAACCGAACACTACGCTAACAAATACATATAGCTAATCGCGTTTATCCCAATGTGAGTTGTTAAGACAAACAGCAAGTAAATTCTGTTAGCTTTGTTTGAAATTTGTTTGGACTTTGTTTGCTATTTTTTAAGTTGGGGCATTTTTTTGTCGCAAATACTTACCCTACTTAAAGTGCACCAGAAATATCAACAAAGCATCAAGTAGTGAAGTAGTGTGTAATTCAGTTTTCTTTGTTAATTTTAAGGTGTTCGTATCTGTTTTCAGCTACTTTTGAAGCGAAAATGCTTGTCCCATTTGAAGTACGCCATAAATTTTGGGAGTTTTGAAAATTTAAGTTTTTTGATTAAAATGTAACTGATTTTGAGATAATATTGCTTTATTAAGAGAAAGAAAATAAGAACTCAATAACAATGATATCAATTAAATAATAGGAAAAAGGGCTAATTCGAGTTCAAGCACAGGATTAATAGTGTTATGTACCATATGGGTAAAACCTTCCTTGTTGTGTTAGGAAATAGAGCAATATTTATTGAACATGAATACTCAATATAAATAATCAAACGTTTCGGCTCAATCATGAACCCTCTTCAGTGATATAAAAAAACTCAAGGTTTACAAAACGAATGCATTACAAGTAAAAGAATTAATTAAAGACCTTAATAAAATGACATGAATGTTATTCACAGTATTATAGCTGACAAGACCGTTACCCGACTAATATTAAGAAGTTCAAATTAATACTAGGAAGTAGCCGTCATAACTATAAAAAAAAATAGAATAAAAATAGGTAAGATTAAAATATAATAAATAATTAAAACGGTCAATATAAATTATCTTTGTTGAGCTCGGCTAAAAGTGAAACGATCCTGTCAACGATAACATCGCCACGTCTAAGTAAAAGAGATAATAACAGATTTATATACACGAGCATTAACATTGCGGCGACGACTCTTGAAAGAGAAGGAAACAAACGAAGTTTTATTTTCATAATAAGCCGCAGTAGCTGTTGCCCAAATATTCTGTGTCCTTTTGAGAGTTAAGTCCATGCTTTTGAAATTTAATATAAATCATTTCTGATATCAGGCGTTTCAAGTAATAACGTTCCTCATGCAAAACTTTGGCTTGATCCCAATTGAAATCATGGTTTTTCTCAAACGGTGTTCTTGTATGGCCGTTAACTCAACTGTAGAACTCCTTGGTATTCTCCTATGTTTAGCAATGCGCGTAGAAAGTTTTCTACTAGTTTGACCAATATACGACGCCTCACAACTACTGCATTGCAATTTATACACAACGTTATTATGGAAATCAGGAGGCAACCTGTCTTTATGCACACGAATCATTCCTGATAATTTATTATTGCAAGAATAAGCAATATTTATCAAATTATTTTTAAAAAGCTTTGCCAGTCTATTCGAAACCACACCAAAAAACGGTATGGTAAAATATTTTTTATCATAACCAGATGTTGTCAAATTTGTTTTAACTATCTCTGAACCTCGTCTGCAATTCACAATAAGAAACCTCAGTCTACGTTTTTAATTTTAAAAATTAGGTCCAAAGGATAATTATTATTAATTAGCGTCAAAATGATAAAGTCTAAATTATTCTTATGGAAAGTCGGATGACTAAGATAAAACATCCTATCCACCAAGCCAATAATTGTTCCGATCTTGTGTTGAATAGGATGAAAAGACAAATAGTTTAGGTACCGACCACAAAACGTTGGTACCAGTCGAAAATAATTGTGTTATTACGTATTAAATAATAAATTAACGTTATAAATAAGTAATAAATTAACGTTATTGTATTAAAACTGTACTTGAACTCGAATTAGCCCCTTTTCCTATTATTTAATTGATAATATCGCTTTATTTTAAAATTTTCGCATAATAAGTAAATTAGGAGATTTTTAGGAATTTAAATTTTTGCTGCTTTTTTTCTTGATTTTGTTGTAATTTTTTTGGTATTTTTTGGTTGAAAATGCTTGCCCCACTTGAAGTGCGCTAAAAGTGTCATTTTATACTCTACTCACTACGTCCTCGTCCGCCGGAACGGCTCCACGTATCGCGCTCTATCGATCTTTAGGAGAACGAAGGGTGAGATCCTTGAGAGCAGAGAGAGTGGAATAAATACGAATCGCGCGATCGAAGTCTGAACAAAGAAATCTCGGATCGTGTTATTTTCTCGCACTATCTGAAACTTTTTCCAAGTTTTCTCGAATAATCGTCTATACTTGGCTGTTAAACGGTTTATATACATTTTTCCCGAATGAAGTTGCAACGCTTGTGGTTGCAAGTCAGAGCTAAGAGGCACTGCTGTGATAACTTATGTCAATAGTCGAAGTGACAGTGTATACGATATAAATATTGATCCTTTATTATACTCTTATCTGGTAGATAAGAATGTAAAGATATATTTTTTTTTAATCTTCCGTTGCATTTAAATGTCTTATATTGTTGTTTCAGTTCATGTCACAACCGATTATTGCGCAAACATGTCAATAACATCTCTCGATTGTGACAATCTAAAGCGCTGCAACAAAAATGGGAAAAATATGTATAAATCGTTTAATAATCGAGCGTATACATGATCGCACATGATTATCCGCGCGAACCGAGCGCGAGTTTTAATTTATTCGACATGCCAGTGAGCTCCATTTCAACTTTGTTAATTATTATCGTGATTATGATTTAAGGCCGCAATTCGACGGTAATTAAGCTGGGAGCTTTTTTGCCGGTCGATATGGCCAGGAACATGCGAGTATAAATTTTGCGCAATCCAGGAGAGAGATAGAAATAGAGAAGAAAGAGAGAGAGAGACACGTTATGTGCACAGTCGGGTGTATGACTGAAGTATCCGTAGCCTGCAGTGCGCGAGGTTCATCGAGCTTTTTCGTTCTCATCGAGGACAAGCGAGCCAGAAGAAACGTCCCATGTGTCGTCCGTTACGAGCGTCCCGGTTTTATGAAAATGCGCGGCTGGTGCCCGATCATAACTTTATCAATAAATATGTGCCTCGCATTTGGTCGCGCATCCGAGCTACGGTCAGATCGATCTCGCTGCGGCAGATCTATCCGCCTTATTCGAGAGATCTCGCTGAAACTTCGAATTCAGCGTATTTCCCTTCCGCACGTATTATGAGTCGCGTTACACGGAGGGGAGGGAAGATGCCCCAAGTATTTTAGATACTTCGCGAATCGGCGAACCGCAATCCGAAAACGACGTGGAATCACTCGTACGCCGGCGGAAACCGTTCCGCGTTTAACGGAGTTTCCCGTTTATAAATGTCGAATCTGTCTAGCGCGGAAACGAATGTACGAAAGCTCACGGGCAAGATGTTCAATCGTCTGAACGTTTAATCATTGCTTTACGTTTAAACGTCTGATCATTAAACGAAAAGCAAAAAACGCCAAAGAAGCAGCGACCGAAGGAGATCAAGTGCTTAAACCTACGATATACAATAATTCAATAGGGATTCATTTCGTTAAGGTGAATGTCCCAACCAGTGACTTCATTGTAAAAATGAATAAATTAATAATGTACGTGTTGAACTAAGTAGACACAGAAATACACACAGAATTGATTTTCTTGAAAAGCTTGAACATTATGTTATATTTTTCCAATTTGTGGAAAACTTTTGTTGGATAAAAATAATTGATAAAATATAAAATTTAAAATAAAATGATAAAATATAAAATTTAGAATAAGGATACATATTTATAGGATAACTATGGATCCATATCATCTGATTTGTTAAGAAAAACGAATGTAATCGTCGCACTCACTTGGACCTTCACCTTGAATCACTTTTTTCTTCCCTGCGAAATTCAGGCATCATGCGGAACGATATTCCTTCCACTCCGACGAAAACGTCCGATCTCCGAAGATCATTCCCGTCCGCTTCCGTCACCTTGATTCTCGGGGGGTGCGCCCGCGTAGACGATGAGAATAAAATTCCCGCGAAATACGTAATACATTATCGACACGCGGCCGCTGTACGGTAAATCATGAGGATATACGATTTTTTGCGCGCGCGTAAAAGCGCTATTCCCCTAACGTCAAAAGTTTCCCGCGGAAAACTGAATTTCTATCGTGTCGAGGGACCTTTGTCTGAGAAAGAGAGAATGTGTGTGTGTCGCAAGAAACACGCTTCCGCACGTGGCTGTGCAGCAAGGTTCGCGGCAAGGTGTCTCTTTTGTAAATTCTCGCATACAAGACATTTTACCGTGCCGTAAAATTCTACCCAGACGCGCGAGCGAGCTTACCTGCGCGCGGCATCCTGACGGAAAAGGAGGATACTTTGTCGTTTGATCCGGCACACGATACGCCGTGTACTTCCGCTCTAAATAACACCGTGGGTGTGCAACGGCGCAGGGGGTATAGGGAGTGAGAAGGGAGGATGAACGGTAGGAGGGAGGAGGAGAGTGTGGGGCCGGAATATATAACGACGGCGGGAGAGAGAGATCGACCGCTGTGAAGCGCATTAATTGCCACCGATCTGACAACACTCTCCTACAGGGTTGCACAAAGCGTACTTAAGAGAGCAACCCAGTTCGCCTCCTCCAATTCGAACAATGTCGTCGGAGGGAATCGACCTCGTTTCCTCGGCGCTTCGTATTTTCCGCCATTGTGACTTTTTGTTCGCGTTGAACGAATAACAGTCGGCCTCCCTCGTCGCGTCATATTAATTCGGCTGGCTGAAAGTGTGCTCGAGACGGCGGTCCTCTCGTAGAGACTCGCGGTATGCGGCGCTTTATTTACGTTTTATTACCGAAACTCGATTAAAATTATAAAAACCTTCTCGAAATGTATTGAAAAGTCGATTGTCGAGAGCAACGCGAGTCGCACTCGAGGGCACAGTTAACGACGCTGCCGTGCCGGTCGTATTCGAGCAAAGTCTAAGTAGTTAAACAAGGTTGAATCGAGTGTCGACGACGATTTAACGACCCATTACCCCGGCGAAGCGCCGGTTGACGTCTCGCCGAGCTCCGCGCCGTGGATACACAAAGCCCCGTGGAAGTCGAGCGAGACGCGTCGAACAAGCGCGCGACTTCTCCGCGCGAGTCGTCGTTCGACCTCCGCGCCGTTGAGCAGTCCAATCAATCAGCGGACGATATCCGCGACTGTTACATCTCCACCCTCATCCCGCGAGAGAGAAATAACAGAGATGAGAATAATGGGAGCGCAAGCAAAAGAGACGATCTGTGTCGATGAATCCGACGAGCGCTGTCAGCTTTCTCGCTGGCGTGACTCCCTGTGACCCATGCCACTCGCACCCTTTGTCATCGTCCTAATAAGTATCCTTCGCCGTGAAAGGAGGCGTGAACCGCTAAATCTCGACCAGTAACCGCGATAACAACTGCCTTTAACTTAATATCGTTTGGGAGCGCGCGGCCGGCCGATAACGAGCAATCTTAACACCCTCCCGACAGGTTGGCCCGGAGAAGACGGCCGTTTTAGGGATCGCCCTGGCCAGATAACATAAATGCTTGGACGAATGAGACCGGAGGTCAGCATGGAAGACGCTGGCCGGCCGATAAATTCTGCCAAATGTGCCGGCTGGTAAGCAGAGCCGTATCCACTTCCGCCGTCTTTCTTCGTCGTCGAGAGGCCTGTACGTGTGTGCGAGCGGATGGATGGGATGTATATGTGTGTGTATGTACGTGTGTATATATATATATATATATATATATATATATATATATATATATCACGGTGTGAGCGCACTTTCTCGATGGTGCCTGAGAAAGATGAACACGCGGCTGGTAAATCTGAATATATTGCATCGCCGGCTTAAATAATAAATACCGCTTAGCCCACTTTCGCGGTCGAGTTCGATTATGAGAATATATACGCGCGCGCGGATCGTTATCTTAACGAAGAGCGATGGAATCTCGAGCGTCTGGCGTTCGTGAACGACGGGTGTGCGTAACGAGACATACGGTGTGCGGCTCTCTCACTCTGGTTAGAGATTCGCACCGCGCGGAATATCGCGAGAAAATCGAGGCAGTGTGCCCCGGCCAAACTGCCGAGATCGTCGAGGTGAATCGTGGTCGAACCTCGCGGCCATGAAACGGCGAGTATGACGTCCAATTTGCGCGGCTGCGTTCGCGTAATATCGCGCGAGATAATATTCGATGAGTTACCGCTGCGCTGCGGCATTATCAAAATATTGAAATACAAAACACGATATCTGCCGCGCACGTCAAATAAAATATTCCCAGGCGAAATCAGAGACCATGGAGTTAGCCAGATGTATGTATGCGCGCGCGCATACACACACTCCCGACGTAATCGTTCATTTTCGTTTTAAGATCGTTAATTTTCGTTCACTGCGCGCGACGTGTATTCTACGTATCAAGAGTTTGCTCTCAGCAATTGCGCGAGCGCGATAGCGCCTGAGATAATAAAAAAAAGGGACACATTTTTCACAGTGGCGACACGAAGGAAGGACGTGTACTGTCGCGACGACGGGGCAGCGTGTAGGGAGGGGGGGAAAAAATTGGCGGAGTATAAGTATTACCATAATACGATAAAGGCATCCGCGCGCTCGCCACTGCTCCGCACAGGCAAAAATGTGTATTCCAAGAATTTAATATTTCAGAAGAAATTATACTTTTAGATGAGAATAGAGGAGATCGGAGGTCGCGCGAATCAGAAATGCAAATTCATTTTAAGCGATACTCCCTGGCGAAAATGTAAATTGATTTCGTGCCACTGCAGGTCTTAGTTCGAAGTATATCGATCCCCCTTCTCCCTTTAATCTTTATTGCTCCCGCGGACCCGTAACTACACTTAGAATAATTTTATTACCATCTTCCTGTCAACACGATGTCGCCGACGAAATCAATTTCTCGTCGGCGTTAGACGGAGCATCGCTGTCGCCCATGTAAATTTCACGTCGCACGCCTTCGTTAGAGGCGTCCGCTGAATAAGATAGTCCGCGGATAATGGAGGAAAATTCCAACTACCATACTTGAACTGTTACACCAAGCGCTGGATATATTTGTCTAGTCCCCCTCCCCTTTTCCCGATACTGACTGTGATCGCTGATTCACGCGTATATTTCTCCACTGATCAGTTAGCAAAACTGCCTCAAAACTACCCTGGTTTCCTTTTTACTTTTTTATGTTAAGAAGTTTGTCTTCTTTCTAGTGAATCAATCTTGCTAGTAATTTTAAGACTGATCATATAAAACTGATTATATATACAGGATATCCGGTAACTGATCGAGCAACCGCCGTGTACGAGTAGAACGGGTCCAAATAATCATAAAAGTTACATACCATTTAAAAATTTTCTCAATATTTATTCCGTAATTAATTAAAATATATAAACGAATGAGCTCACGAGAAGCGGTAGGACAGGCTCTGTGTGTAAAAGAAATCGCTTACCTCTTAGCAACGATGAGTAAACAACTGATTTCGAGGCGAAGTATACGTGTCGTTTGTTACTCCTCCTCGAAATCAGCTGTTTACTCATCGTTGCTAAGAGGTAAGCCATTTCTTTTACACACAGAGCCTGTCCTACCACTTCCCGTGAGCTCATTCGTTTTAATTAATTACGGAATAAATATTAAGAAAATTTTTAAATGGTATATAACTTTTATGATTATTTTGATCCATTCTATCTGTCTACGTGTACACGGCGGTGGCTCGATCAGTTATCGGACACTCTGTATATTGAGAATTAACGTCAAGTTCTTATGTTATTCTATGACTATTCTACGTTATTCTATGACTCCGTAAAATGTGATAAGTAAGTAAAAATATCACAAATGCGTCATTAAAACGTCTTTGACGTCATCACGTTTACTCAGCTTACGTTTCAAAGTAGCGTAAATTGTGATCCAGACTTCTCTGAATGTCAAATTATTTGTGATCACTTTTAGATTAATCGATAATTGAAAAAAAAATTAATTTTTCCAAAACTGTTATTTCTGAGTTACAGAGGCAATACAGTCTTAACAAATTTCAAATTCATTTTTTTATACCATACATCCAATAGATATACACTAGTAGTCAGCTACATATAATGAAGATACGACTGTCAAAGTTAATCGTCCGATGAAAATATTATTTAATGGTCAAATGTAATAATGCATTTTGACTTGCGTGTGCGATATTTCTCACTGCGTTGGTATTCGCGGGTTTACCGTGAAATTACGAACTTCACGTTTATTCCGCGTTTTATCACAAGCTTTTAATACTCGCGTCGCCGGCGTCGCCGCGAAATTAAACGGACGTTTATTCGGCTCGAGTGCTTTTTAGCTGGCTCGCGATTCCAACGAGGTCTCGTGGCCTCGCGTCCGTCGCTACGGCGAACCTTTCGACGAGATTCGGCGCGGCGATATCACGACGGCAATCCGAAGCTCTGAGTGAAAGAAATAGAGTAAAGTAGAATTTCCATTTTAAGACATCCACTGAATCCAAACGACGCGGCTCCTCACTTAAACGAATTTCAATAATGATTTTCCTCAAATTTTATGCCCGGCTAGCGATAAGGGGGGTACCGCCCTCCGACATCGGACTCTACCGGAAGACAAATTGACTTCGTCGACGGACGGAATCGTTAATTCCGCCGAAGCGATCCTCCGTCGAGCCCGACAATCGCGATAGTTGCCGTCGGAGAAACGAGACAGACAAATACATATAAACAAAGAGAAAGTAACAGAGCGGGGAAGAAAAGAATACATATTAGAGCTTCTCGTCGATAAGGTCGCGTTGGGACACGCGCGGAGAGTAGTGAGTCTCGTCGGTGACGACGGAGAAAGGAAGGAGCCGGAGGAGCGAAAGGCGATCGCCATAAAGCGTCAATGACAAATGCGCCGTCTTATCTATTACATTAGCCGGGTCGTACATCAAGTAGAACGGTTCCCGATAGGAAGAAATTCCTATATACGCGCGTATATCTGCGGCGGGCGCGCTCGCGCCAGAGAAAAGGTGCAAAATGTGTTCCGCGCGCAGAAAGAGAAAGATAAGATGTACGTACAGTGCAGCGGAGGAATGACTTCCTATACGTTCCGCCTTATTGCAGGCTGCGTATAATAAAATTGAAGTGTACGATGGGTAACGAATGCGCGCGCGCGTACAGTGTCTCTCGTGTACGCAGCTACGGCGGAACTGACGGGAACTTCGTTTTACAGTGCGGCAATAAAGCCGCGTGTCATATGTGGCGTCATCAAGAAAAGAGGAAAAAGCTGCGGAAATATAAAGTATGCGTAATTCAGCGAGAGCGTGCAGTGTTCATTTCAGCTGGAGCCTCCGACAGTTTTGGCAGAGTCAGGTTTAACGGCACACGGGGCGCGGTTAACTCTTACTTGACGCAAAAAAGCACGAGCAAATTCCTCGCGCGAATCTCCCGCGAAGTTGCCGCGCGTCGAATTAACGGCGTGCATTCGCGGTACATCGCGGTACGCGGCGGCCAGCTCGCATATTTGCTCGATAAACACCGCGACCACACGGAGCGAACCGATAACGAAGCGGAGGCTCTTTGTCGTTTTTTCGATAATGCTGTCGTCGTTTCATACGGTTGGACATTCGATTATGTGCTCGATGTTCGTCGAGCACGTCGAACCGCGATCTCGTGGTTCCGCGAACTCGGTTCCCGAGTTTATTATTGCAAGAGCCGAGGGAGAGTTGAATAGATTTTATTCTATTGCTGGGGTAAAACCTTTTCGGGTACCACCGTAATTAAGATACAAAATGTGATGGTTAACATAACGCAATAATACAACAGCAAAAAGAAATGGAACAGAAAGTAGTAGATATAGAGGGATAAATCAAGCATTAGCTTAATAGTAGCACTTAGCTGCACTCTTTACTGCCGCACGTTTCTCAGTCACACAGAACTTACTGCTATTTCTGCGTTACCAGAGACATAACAAAATTGAGTAGAATTTATGTGAAAATAAATCTAATATTCTGGTATTAACGGTGATACAGCAGCGAAATGAGGGCGCGAAATGTTCGTGGAAAAAAAAATGGATCAGCGATTTCTCGCGGCATCTTCAAGCGGCGATATACGACGCGGCAAAGGTAACCGCTGAGACGGCTAACTCGTAAATCCTCAAAGCCGGTCGTTCCACTCATCGTTTTCAACTCGCGCTTCCTGCCATTAGAGCAACAAATGAATTCCACCGGCGTCCGCGTTTATCAGGGACAGATGTGGAACACCCCGGAAACATTCCTCCGCGATTTTGCGGGATGAATATTCATTCGTTCATCCGAGCGGCGGGAGCGCGTGTGTATCTGGGTTCTAGCCCAGTCTACCTATGTGCTTAGAATCAATTAGAATGATACATGATTCGCGTGCGGTGGCCCCATTATGAATCGTTGTTCCAGCGTTGTCGGAAGGCAACCGCGGATTATAAATTTATCGAGTTATCGCCGCCGAGAAGAATGATCGCGCAGGTGCGTGCCGTGCAACCCATGCTCTCTTGTATGCCTCTGCGCGTCTTCCCTTCCGTCTTATTTTTTTCCCACGTTAACACGTTAAATATCATCAGCGAGGTGACCCGTCATCCAGATACTACCGTCTTAAGTTACGTGTAAAATATAATTACAAAAAATCAAATATGTAATTGCAGGAAGAAAATCAGGAAGAAACTCATTTTTGTATGATTAATAGAGAAACGACTGAGACGAGAGAATCACATTTACCGTATATTTTACCGTATATTTACCGTATGTATGTTTATCGTATATTTTTGGCAAATTTAATCATTTATTAAGATTCTGCAAAATCAACGCAACAGTCAACAGTCGCAATGTTGCTTTTCAAATTTCTTGGAGTAAAATTGCACTCGAAAAGAGCTTAGAGAACTTAGAGTGATTACCGTTCTTTAAACGTATTATATCATAATTTACACTCTCTTCAACGTGTTAAATTACGTGATTCAAAACGACAAGAAACGTATAAAATCAGTTTCAGTCAAATTACACGTTTATACGTTTAAAGATGACATTTTGACTTGCTATATAAGGATGTACAATCGGATTCGCGGATATTTCGCAAGACTAACATTTGCTCGGTAAACGAAAGCGAATTTATCGTATAGAAGAACCTGTCGCGAATCCGAAGTCTGCTCCTCTCTCTCCCTCTCTCTCTCTCTCTCTCTCTCTCTCTCTCTCTCTCTCTCTCTCTCT
>NW_022639470.1:697816-698562 GCF_010583005.1 Odontomachus brunneus
TCTCTCTCTCTCTCTCTCTCTCTCTCTCTCTCTCTCTCTCTCTCTCTCTCTCTCTCTCTCTTCTTCACACTCGCTCTATGTTCCGCACTTTATTTCTCGTTTCCGCGAGACTGGGAAAATCGCGCGAAGAGAGGTTCGCCCGGCTGCCAATTAGTTGCCGTCGGAAATAAAAGCTGCGCGAAAGAGGAAAGGAATCGGCTGTCTACATAAATCTCCACCGTGCGCTTCAACATTGCTCCAGCGTATGTACGCACGCGTCTTTCTTCACGAGACATCCCGCTAATCGCCAATTCGAGTTGATCGCGCACTGTTATTGTAGCGCAACAATCGCGGAATAGGCTACGAACACTTGAATTGATCGGCGCGGGATCGAGGCGTGTACGGTTAATCGGCGAAACGGCGAAATTAGTCGCGGAGCCGCGGGGACATTGTGAAAATTGTGGAAATCCGCTCGCGTCGTACATCACCGATGCGCACGATAATAAAGTACATTACGCATTTACGTGCGGCCACATACCGCAATCGCCGGACGATTCGCGGCATCACCGCGCTCGCGGTAACGGAGGATATTGCAAGCGCTTTTTGCTAGCCCTCTCTCTCCCTTTCCCTTTGCCGTCCTCTCTCTTTCCCTGTTCCCCCCCCCTCTCTCTCTCTCTCTCTCTGTCTCTGTCTTTCCCTCTCTCTCCCTCTCTCTGCCTCTCTCTGCCCCTCTCTCTCTCTCTCTCTCTCTCTCTCTCTCTCTCTCT
>NW_022639470.1:699211-707080 GCF_010583005.1 Odontomachus brunneus
CTCTCTCTCTCTCTCTCTCTCTCTCTCTCTCTCTCTTTCCGCTCCCTCCTTTCCTCCCTTCCTCCCTCCCCCGACTGTTCTGCTGGTAATCAGTTCAATTGTAATGGGAAATCAGCCAAATGAACTGTAATCCGAAATCGAGTATGGCCGCCGTAATTTCAGCTAAACGTTCTAGACATGCTGAGGCTTGGGACTAAGAATAACGGAGCCGTCGAATTGTACTCTCACCACGAGTAACGACAAAAGAGTCAGATCAAAAATAGAGTATCTAATTTCACGCTCATGTTTACTCAGCGCATGCATTTACTTTCGCTTTATTTGCTTCATTTTACTGCCGGCGAATCAACAGTAACCGCGCTTGACTCTCAGGCGAATTGCGTTATCCATATTTGATCCGTAGCAGTTGAGTCTTAATGCGAAACACTCGGCAGGTGGTTTCAACAAGCCGCCGTACGTTTCAAAAGAGAGCACATCGGCTATCAGTCCACCCCTCTCCGCTTATCACGTGAATTTAAATCCACGTCGGTCAATTGACCTCCTCGCCGCTCCGTCACCGACGCGCGAACCGGAAACTTATTGCCTCGCTCGAGATTTGCACGCGTGGATGCGCAACGGGGTAATGATTAAATCACTAGGCAAGAGGGGGCAGGGGGAACGACAGAGAAGAGAAGTGAGTCCTGGGAGGGAGAGGCTGGTCGACAGGCAGAGCGAATGCAACCTTTATTGTCGCTAGGTGCCTACGATATTGAACAACAGCGGCAATCTATCCGATCGAATATCCAACAAGCCCGGCTCAATGGATAGTTGCAAGGGGACGGTGAGCCGCGGCGGCGGCGAGGAAGGGTCGTGCGGAGGGTGTGCCCGCGATCAAAAGCCGCGCATGCAGGATTCCCCTGGATAACGGCATTAATTGAATCGCTATCGGACGTGCCGTGGTCTCGCGTTATTCTATTACCGAAGCAGCTATTGTCTTCCGTGGTTTATAGTCACCTCTTCCACCCCGCCGAACCCGACCGTCGTACCCTTCCCTTCGCTTCCCCGTCCTCCGCCAACGCTTCACACCCCCGAGCTTCCGACACTTCCGATCTCGCACGATCTCTTGCCTCTAGCTGCTCTGCACCCTTATGGCCCCGACGACGGGGAATACTACGCGGCCCGAAATGCGCGTCCGGCGTTCAGTTTTATCAACGATCACGATGACGACGAAGACGATCGATTTCGCATAGAGAAAAGTATCATTCTGCTGCTAAGAAAAGCGATTGGTCTATTTTCCTTCTTCAAGGTAATGGCTATCTCTAACAAAGAATGTCTTCTTGATAATAATCTTGAGATATACTCATCAAAATTCGAGGAAAGCTCATTATGTATTCAAAAAATCAATTTATTTTCTTTACAAGGATAAGACTTTATTAAGGAAACAGCTAGCTTGACTCTATATAGCAAGTGAACCAAATTCTTGTTTCTAATTAATATATTCTTGATTAAACGTACTAAGATTCAGAATATATTTTGGACGAATTTGATGATGAACTTATACGTTCGTATGTGTTTGTGTGTGATTAATTTGCGGATATATAAATTTATGAAATGCTTGAAACCGACAATTCACTCAATATATATATATACGAGTATATATATTTTTTTTTTTTTTTTTTTCGATGCGTATTCCGATTTTTTGTCCGGAGGAAATGTGTTTCTGAAGACAGCGAACTGATATATCTTCCGACGAAAATTATTATCAGAATTTCGTAAGACGTTACGATATTAATGCCGGTAACTGGTCGTCACCTTTGGTGACCAACTAATTAATGAGTATCTGTTTTTCTTGCGATGTCACAGTGTCACACTGTGTCGTAGGAATGTTCCAATCCGCCGTTGGAATACACGAGCGTTCCGGTGCAGCGAAGTATTATTAATCGCAAAGCCACGTGTCGATTATAGCGTTTTAATATGACAGAAAACGCTGAGATGTGGAATTAAAAGCAGCTGCAGGGATGTGTATAACGACTTGCGATACGTGCGACGGTTCTAAATATCGATCTGTTGAAATAGGTGACTGTGAGTCGCGCGTAAAGAATTCTTATCTCGCGCGTGAAGCGTTTCCGCAAATATCTTGTCTCCGCGCTATACGCGCGTTTCTGCCCGATGAATATTAATGTTCACGTTAATTTCTCTATTTAATGTCCGAGCTAATCCGCGGTAAATGCGGGATATATATGTACGTACCGGCGCTCCCTGTCAAACAGTGCATCCATACGCTACGCGGACTGTTACCTCCTCTATGATAATCGAATTATTTAATTGATCGAATATACAATTTAATTATACGCTTTAATTAATTTAGTTGGCCAATTAATTTGGTAATATCTTTAAATGTTTGTGCACAAATAGCGACGCGTTACGCGCTAAACGGCTATTAATTTATTGTTACCGAATCTATAACGATCCTCTAAACAAACGTGCGTCCCGTGTATTAAATAATTTCACGCCGCGCGCGACCGTTACTAGCGTCTCGCCGCCGGCTAATTAATAATTTGCCGGCGCGTGTATCGGAGCACAAACTATCGACGGATTTCCAATAGCAAATTTGCGGCTTTCGTTCTCATTTTTCCGTTATTACTGAATTCTATATTAATTTCGGACATATATACGTCTATTTCTCCGCCGAAATCTGCAAACCGCAGATCCCTCCCTCACTCTCTTCGCTCGCTCTCTCACGCGTCTACAAATCCGATTTCCCGGATTCGTGCTACTCTTGAATCTCGATCGCGAATACTATCTCCCGACCAGTCGTTAATCGGTCGGTGTAGCTCCCGCGCCGGCGGAATACCCAACTCGTTACGGCGCTCGAGACCGCGGCAAATGAGTTTGCCCGACTTAACCGGCATATGGATTGTCAATTTGCGACAGATAATCCGATCCTTACATGTAAACGTAAGCCTGCGGAACACGTGCACGCGTATTACGTCATACATAAACATATATGTGCGCGCACATGTATGAGCACTTACGAGCGTGTATCGTCGTCGATGCACACCCGTTAAAGTCCCCGTAATTTCCGATGGTAAGGCGCGCTACCCGGTATTGAATGGTGACATTTCGCGGGAAAGGCGGTCGGTAGGTCGCTAAGAGGATTGCGGGACACCATCAACCCCTCCCGACTGTCGTGAGTACTTCACCTCGCCATTCGCTCTCGCCCGTTGCTGCCTTAGCCGTCTTAAACGTTTTATTAATAGAGACACTCTATATAAAACACACACACACACACACACATGTACATGTGAACAGCGCGTCTGACGAAAGGTCCGATTAGGCCATCGGACGCGCGCGATTAGCTCCCGTGTATTTTCATTCTAAGTTAATGACCGTACGGGTATTACGCGAGTCAACGTAGCAAAGATAAGACGCTGATCTTTCGGCTGAAGTATGAAGCGTGGGGAGAAAGACGAGGGGACGAAATGCGCGTCTGAGAGAAGTCACGTGCGTTGTGACGGAGGAGCATGGATGTCGAAGATAAAGTCGAGCAGAACAGCGGGAGGATCGACGGCGACCGACGCGCCGAGACGTCAGTCTGCGCGCGAGTTACGACCGGTTGGCAGAATTTTATACTGTGATTTTTTCGAATTGAGCGCCTCGTGCGTTTTACGCGGCTCTCTTTCGGATGATAAAGTTTTATCTTTCCGATAAAATTTTTCTAAACGCGGTATTAACATGCGCGTGCACTCAGATCGATCGCGCTGGATTGTCGAAACACTTGCCGAGAAGCGAAAATAAGGCGGTCTTAATATCAGTTTAAACAAGGCTAAAATGACGTCGTTTACGGTAGATACGCGCAGACATGGCGGTATCGATGTCGAGAGACGCTTGCTGCAAAAGCCAAGGCTGAAAGATAAGTGGTTCTCACGCAGCCAGCATCTCGAGCGAACGCGCGTCGACTTAACTGAACAGCTGCTTAGTTAGATGTGTTGATAAGGTAAGAAGGAATTGTTTTATGAGCGCGTCTCAGCGTCCTAGGTATAACGGCGTGTGAACGAGGGACTTTGCTCGCATACATTGTTTGTACGTCCCCGCATTAATGGCGAAACGCTCGCCCGGCTAAAAGTGCGTCGCGCGGAGTTGCGTATATGGCAGTTACAACACCGACACGAGTAATTGTAAAAAATAACATGCGGAATTAAAATATATCAAATTTACGGGTGTCATGTGCAGAGCATGAAAATTACGTAAAAAGAAATTATTTTTACTAAATTATTTCCGCCACTTTACTACAAATAAAACTAAAATAAATATGATTATTTTCATTCTGGGCATAATCAAAGCGGGAATCGAAATAATTGAAGCGCAAACTATTAATTGAGACATTACTTCGCCGTTTGTCGCGTAATTGACGTTGATATTTTATACTCCTGAAATTCGCTTTTATGCTGGGCCTTCCAAAGTGATCTAACATTTTACAATCCCGTTAACTGCCATGCTGATTTTCATTGATTATTTCAGGACTCAAGTGCAAATTATTAAAGATGCAGTAAATAAATGCAATTTATTATTCGTTAAACTTTTTTCTCATTGGCTCACTATCTATTACATGTTTAATTTGTGCAATATTGGTTAGGTTTCATACGTAAATTACCAGACGCGGAAAATCTAGATATTACTCTATTTTCTTTTCGAATCACAAGAGGGCGCTTATTACTTTAATCAGAATTACCTCTTATACGCAATATGAGAGGCGTTAAACAAGATTTGTTCTGTAAATAAAATACAAAATTCTTCTAACTTTAAGAATGTTGTGCTTAAAATATTTTCCTTTTGATATTGATTTGATAGAAAGATTCTTTTCAGATCATATCAGAGAAATCCTCCAGATTCAGAAGACCAAATAAAATTAGTGTTTTTAAGTATGTTTTTCTCGCGCGCTTCCTAATTAGAACAGGATCGCGATTACGGAGGTGCAGATTGCGAACGTACGTCGCATACTAGCGATTAACGACTACGTCTGCGTCCATGATTATCTTTCGGCCAATCAGAAAGGAATTGCTCACAATTGCGACTCGTGATTCTTGTTTAGCCGTTCGTGTATTTCTAATAATCCGTAGCAACTTCTTTCTGAATGGTCAAGAGACAAACGCAAACGCGACATACACGCGGTCGCCACTCGCTTGTGTGACACAGGCGTAATGGCAGTGTTGCGCCTTTTCCGCTTGTCGGTCTCTAGTCGTCGAGGTACGTCGCCGTCTATCGCAGGGCCGATGCGCGGGCTTTTAAAAGTGTGATGCCGAGCGTAAGATGCGACCCAGTTTCGTTCCGGTATACACGCGCGTGGCCGTCAAAGTTACCGGTCGCTACACAGAGGTGGCCTCCGCGGGAAAGCGGAAACGTCATATCCCGCGAGAGTGTCCGCGCAGTCACCGAGCGTCCGACTGTGTCCTCCTACCGTCGCTTCAACCGTCGCTCGTTTTGCGCGATAACGACCTTCGTGTCGGTATTAAAAACCGTCAACCAAGGACGGGGGAGTATTGAGGAAGAAGTCTTTTCTGCATCCTCGCTTTAGCGATATTTTCGCGTCCGCTCGCTGCACTTCAAATTGCCATGTCGCCAACGTTAGAGGCGAATTCAAATACTCGGCTTTCCGATTTTTCCTTTTAATCAATATTGCGAACAGCATCTATTTAAGAGGACAAAGTAGACGGCAAATTCCAAAAATGTCGATAACATAGAAGTAATTAACACAATCAGGTTATTCTTTTCGTATTTTTTGTACATACAGATTTTACGTAAATGTGTACTGCTCTGTTGTGCCATATTTAGCGTAGAACATAACTACGCATATGCAGGATGTCTAATTTATACTATACCAAAGCTAATATATAGCTAGAATAAGTCGGAGTGAGTAATGGAATCGGTGTCTTTTTTTAAACAACCACGTAAAATTTTGAGATATTAACGATACAAAATTTCTACTGAGCGGCTAGCCGGTCAGCCTCTCATACCCATGAGAGAGCGTACAAAGCGTTCGTCTCACCGCAACGCGCGTGCTGATTGGCCAGTGGGCTGCCGCTCGGCAAAAATCTTTTATCATTAATATCTCTAGATTTTACGTGGTTGTTTAAGAAAATACACCGACTCCATTACTCACCCCGACCCATTCTAGCTATATATTAGCTCTGATATGAGTCAGACACCTGTATGTAGGAATCTCAGCAGAATTTTCGTATATTTTTCAGTTTCTCTAAATTCAGTCGTACAATGTTCAATGTTACAATGTTACAAGGTACAATGTTTTTGGAAATTTTTTAAGCGAAGCAAACACACGTTCGAAATGTACAAGCTGTATAACTTTCGCGTCAAGCAAATATTGACGCTAACTGACAGCTCGTAATGTCAATTTTTAAAATTTTTAACGTTTTCGTCGCATATTAGTAGAGAAATCTGTCATTAAATTGTTAAATAGTTAAGCTCCCTGACACAAGTTGAAGAGGGAGACGTAAGGGAGCTTAAGGGGTTACACCTAAGATACTGCAAGAAATGTGCAAACGAAGCCAAAAAAAGAGGAGAAGTGGTGGATACATGGCGGATGAATATTATAATCCCGGCGCGGTCGAATCGAGGGAAACGCGAGGACAAAACGCTGCGGGGGCACAAAGCTGCCATTCTCGAGCCGTGAACAGCGCCGTATCGCATTATGAGATTTGCCAGGCGCGCTTTATATCGCACGAGATAATGCGAACCGGGGGCGGCAAGTCGCTATCGCGGCATTGCGAACATTCGCGAGCGAACGGGCGAGCGGTGTAATGCGGGCGAAATCTATTTGTCGGCCGTGGATACGCGATACACGACGAACTTTTCATCGCAAACTCTCCCTCCCTCCCTCCCTTCCAGTCAGTCTCGCCCGCTTGCACCTCCACAGTGACCAGCCTCACTCGCGGGGAGCACGGAGGAGGCAAAGGGAGAAGCGTCAAGGAGAAGAGAAAGAGGAGTGAGCGCAAACTAAGCTAACGAGAGAGCTCCTCGTGTGCAACAAACGCCACGAAATAACGCCTCATGGCGCGCAAGGTCCTCGAGAAGATAAAAAGGAAGATAGCGCGGAAATGAGGACGGCCAGAAAGTTTAACGCTCTCCTCCTCCCTTCGCCGCTCTTTCTATCCGTCCCGGTTCTGTACACCCGTTTTGCGCTTTTCCTCTTTCCTTCTCCTGCCATCGAGGTGCGCCAGTGGCGGACTTTCCCGTAAACGACCTGCGAGCGGTCGATCTCTCGCAGGATTCCCACACCGTTCCAGCAACTTTGAACAATTTGCCTCTTGAAAATCCACAACAGCAACTGAATGGGTGCGAACAATAAGTAGCACTCGATAAGATCGAAAACGCGGCTGCTAATGGATGTTTTTTTATAGCTGAAGATATCATTAGCAGAGCTCTCTCGTTTTTCTTCTTCTTCCTTTTTTCCTTCAACCGCACACCGCGTACTCTCTAAATGTTGTTTTCCTCAGGCTGTCGGATTTCCGAATCCGTCGTTGCGGCAGTCTACTTGTTTTTCCCGACGCTTCGTCGAACGATGCTACGACGGGGATGCAAGCGATGCAGCGACGTGTATTGTTATGTAAGGGGAGCCCGCTTCCTTTTTCTCTCTTTCTCTCTCTCTCTTGCTTCTACTCCTCTTCTTCCTCTTTCTCTCTTTTGCGAAATCCACGAAATGCGGGAATTGAATATCGGAATGGCGCACTCCGCCGAAGGCGCGAGCTTATAGCTACACCTGGCCGCGGAAAGCCATTGATATGGTATTGCGGCGACGGTAGTGGCGGCAGCGGTGGCAAGAGCGGAAGAGAGAGAGAGAGAGAGAGAGAGAGAGAGAGAGAGAGAGAGAGAGAGAGA
>NW_022639470.1:707623-708807 GCF_010583005.1 Odontomachus brunneus
AGAGAGAGAGAGAGAGAGAGAGAAGGGGAGGAAGGGAAGCACGGAAAGGGGACTCGGAATGGGGGAATTGCGGTCTATGATAAGCAAAGAGACAGGTAAAAACGGAAATCTGTTTCCGATATGCGCGGCTGGCATTAAAATGCAATCTCATCGCCGGTTAACTTTTTTACGTTCTAACCCGCAGCAACGGCGGTGTGGCGGCAGTAGCGGCCGCCCTTTCTTTCCACCATTCCCCGTTTTCCAAGGGCCATGATTCTGCTGTCCCTCCCTGCCTACCTACCTGCCTCTATCGTAGCCGCAATTTTATCCGTCGGCGTACTCGTCCTCGGGGATTAGCTGCCAATCTGTGGCGCCGACCGGGAAAGAAAAATTCTCTCGCGCTTTTCTTTCGCGGACGCGTGAGCGCGGGAGATCGATCTGGCATCGGAAGAGGGAGCCGCGGCGCGACGGGCATCGACGGTCCCAAATTACCGATGCAACGCGCTTTGTTGTCCCGGAATAAATTTCGGCTTTCAGCCCCAACCTCCGCTCTATCGCGCCACCGCCCGCCGCCCCCTGATTCGCACGTGCTGCTCGCACGATATTTTTTCCACCGGTGTCGGCCGCGCCTGTTCGCAACGCGCGTCGCAATTTGTCAAAGTGCGAGTCGAAAATGTTTAAAACGCTCGGGATACCAAATACCACGACACTCGACACGCATTTCGTATGCTGACCCCGGGGATGGCGGTGGGGAGACTCGCCGTGAAAAAGGAGATTTTTCATCGATTTTCAGAACGCGCCCCGGGATTTTCGCCGCGTTAAACGTTCTTCTATCGCGCTCTGTTCCCTTCTTCGTTTCTTCCATTGTGCGCATGGAAACGAGCGAATTATAAAATTAACAGATTATTACCGTCCGTTATAAACTGGCTTCTAGGAACGTCATTAATTCGCAAACAGCGTTAAGTCGTTCCCTTGGCCAGATCGATAAAAAGCCGAATCCTAAAATACAGATTTTCAGAGAGGCAATTCGAGATTCCCGAATGCTTGTCATACCGTCGACTTGCGCAGCTAAGCGCAAACAGCAGCGGAGCAATTAATCCATCCACGTGAGTGAGGAATAAGAGAAAGAGAGAGAGATAGAGGGAGAGAGAGAGAGGGAGAGAGAGAGAGAGAGAGAGAGAGAGAGAGAGAGAGAGAGAGAGAGA
>NW_022639470.1:709068-721904 GCF_010583005.1 Odontomachus brunneus
AGAGAGAGAGAGAGAGAGAGAGAGAGAGAGAGAGAGAGAGAGAGAGAGAGAGAGAGAGAACGCAGCTGAGAAACGATTCCTTTAGCCGCGAACTGATTACCACCGAATGCGGATATAAATCGCCGTTTAATTCGCGCGAAACTCAACTACGTTCAAAGCCGGGCAAGCGCGTACTCCGAGCAAGATCGGCGGATTCAGACTTCAAACAACAGCAGCAGCAACAACGCTGCATCGCGGCGTCCCGTAATTTCGAAAGCAATTAACGTGGCTCGACTTCCCCCAAGCCCATAAAAGTGCGATACTTTGCCCGCTCATCCATCCGTGCTCCGTAAGTTTGTACATCCTCCCCCGAAACCAATGCTGAATTTTGTGGATGCCGTGCCAGAAGTACCGTTGCGCGGCACAGCCGGCAATAGCCGTAATTTCGAGAAAGTGGCCTCTGCCCGTGCATGATTTAATTGTCCGTTTCCCTACTCCTCTTCTCTCGCGCGAATGTCATGTGACGTCGCGTAAAGGGTAAAAGGTTAACTGACGCTAAAGCACAAGAGGAAAAACACGCAGAAGAGGGCGTAAAATGAGATAGAGTATTTCTAGAATGATGAATTTGCGAAAAAGGTAGAACGAAAAGAAAGGAGAGAAAGAGAGAGAAAGCATTAATTCATTTAGTGCTTTGAGAGAGAAAACATTGTAAGGGCGGAGAGAATTTATTTTCGGCGCATTTCGGCACATACATATTCCCGCCGTCTACGTCTCTCTCTCAGCATCGCGAAAATCGACAAAAATTAAAAGACCTGCTCGGTCTGGCGAACGATCGTGTAAACGATTGTGTTCCGACGAAACGCCGCGCGAAATTTTCTTTCTCTTTCCCCCTTCCATTTTTTCAGCGTTTTGTTTTTCCTGCCGCTTTTTTTTCCGCCTCTCGCCGTCGCGTTTGCCCTCGTCAGAAGTCCGACACCTTGCTCGCCGAGCGATTTCCGACCTTACTAACGATTTACGTCAATTCCGCGAGGCTGACGGCGCGCACCCTACGGTACCGTTTTAATCGTGCGCTCGCGCTTGTTTATTTACCGGGTGGCGCGATATAGCCGACTGAGCGACGGTGGCAACGACCAGGTGCAGGACAGAGAGGAAGAAAGCCAGAGAGAAAGAGAGAGACACGGGGGTAAAACGTCACCTCTTTTTTTCCAGTCTACACGCAACCACCGGCGACGCCTCGATGGACACGTCGGCCGCGCTGTATCCTACCCGCGGCCACCCGCGTCTACCAATAGTTTAACAGATTCATGGCCGCATTTGCAATGCATCGAAAAACGACGGCGCGTTCAATTCGAGCCGCGCGTGTTTGGCCTGGCCAGATATTGAATTCTACGCGGTCGTTTGGTCGCGTCGCATCGCACCGCGCCGCGCCAAGCTGAGCCACGCCGGATCGCAGCCATCAAACGGCGCGGCGTAGGCGATTTAACTTTTAAAACGTTAAGCACCACCGTTTCTGCTTCTGTTTGCGTCGCTTTCGCCGCTCTCCTTTCGACAACGCGCACGCGCGGGTGCGACGTCGCTTGCGCGTAACGAACCGACGTTATTTAGTCGGCAGGGGACGGCTGCTGCGGGCTCGTTTTGGAGCGTGTACGTTCCGATTGTTATGTACATATTCGAATGAAAAATACACAAACGTCGTACACGGGCGTCGTGCGCGTTTTAACGTCGCTTCCGCCTGAAAGTGACGTTTCCCTTGGCGCGCGCGCGCTTGCTCGCTCGCTCGCTCGACTTCTTTTTTAACATTCGCCCGCAGCAACTCGCGCGTCTCGCACCAATTTAAACAACCGCGACAGAATATAACTCGTCCGGTGAACGCATTCGCGGAATTAAAATTAAAAATTGCACGAATTAAGCGTGCCGCATTTGCGGCAAAGCGCACGAGTTATTTATTCGAGTCGAGGAATCTCTCCCAATTTTCTTGTTCTTGCGTTCCTTTTGTTCCTACGCTCTCTCAGACGTACATCATTCCCGGCGTGTTACACATTTCGCCTTTTATTATTACGGACAAAGATATTAGGTAACGCTGCAACACGAAGGAAACAGCGGAGGATATTGATATTCTTGTCGAAACGTAGCCAGGTATCCCTGTTTGAAAAGGAGTAATCGCTTGCTTCGTATCAATGAAACATATCAGTGCCCGGCGGAGAAATGAACGAGGCACTTTAAGGCCTAGGCATCGATCCCTCGTTCCAGTAAGACTTTTGTCTTCATAAAATAGTTTTAGGACACTCGTAATAAAGAGTTTTATGGTCCGGATAAAATGGACTGTTGCGAAACGAATTTCTGAATGTATACATAATTATGTACATTCCTGTTTAGATATGACTTAGTTGTAAAATTTTAATAAATCTTGTAACCATGAGATAATAAACTTAAAAGTTTATATTTTGAGATGACATCGATAAAAAGTAGGGAAAATAAAACTTATTTTTTTCGTGAAAAACTACATTTTCGTTGTACTTTAACGATTCTGTTGCTCTGCACACGATCACTATATATTGGTTTCTATATATTGGTTTCTTCAAAATAACCGTCCCACCATTCGTTGAAACAAATAATAATGTAGCTCTGTTTAGAATGGATCGATAAGTAGAATGTAAAAGTAGAATAGATCGATAGTTTGACATTTGTTCGGATCTGACACCATCTGGTATCCGACTATTCGGATAGCGGATAATCATAGATATGACTCCGCAAACTCGAATTATCCGGGAATTTGGTCTTTCTAAAATACTCAAACACTTGAAACATCTGATCCGAATTCCCAACTAAGTTCGTAGCAGAGTCGGCTGAGCAGACAGTTCGCAACAGCCTAGATTGCTTTCAAATATTTAACGATTTTTGACAGTCAGTACATCAGTATCGCTATACTGCAATTTAACGAAACGCGATTATGGATTCGGATCTCAGAGGCTATACACGTTTATCGATAACTATCGATTCGTTATGTGTCATTGCGCAGATATAATCATCACGAAATAGCTGCGCAACGACACATACCGAACCGACAGTCGATAAATGTGTGCAGAATAGCCGCACAGTTCCGGATTCGAATCCTAGATTTAAGTCCGGATTTCGAGTCTTTGTCAATATAAAAAATTGTATCAATATAAAAAATGTAGGGAGAATCCAAAGTGAATATACACTATTATATGTACTAACCCTTAATGGGTTAAGAGCGGATCCATATACATCGGAGTTGTTTGGATTTATACTGGTGTTGGAACGCTCGTGTACAGATGGAATTCGTTAAATTGAGTAGAAAAATTTTTTACTATTTGCTAAATCACTACGGTAACTAACGGAAGAGATATTAACGGTAGAAAATTGAACAATCGATGTGTGCGAAGCGGTTGGAAATCTAAATCCGGACAGCCTGCATATTCACCTCGTGTACCCAATCAAGCGAGATAACTCTACTTCATGAAAACCAGGCTTCCCTTCTCTTCAAAGCTTTCAGCCAAGTACTAAGGACGGCTTCCTCTTACCGGTATGGCGGTGCAGCGCTATGTCGTTCTGATATTGACGACGAAGAATCGATCCTCGAATACGCGAGACAAAGGACTTAATAATTAATTTGGCTGACAAACGCTCGATCGTTGCCCTTGCGTGCGATTCCATTTCAGTTGACGCAAAATTAATTTTAACGTCTGAATTTCACCGCTGGGTGTACATTTCGATCGGAAAACAATGCACTCGCCGTTTTTCGCGAGAATCACATACGTACTATAATATTATACTTCCATAGAAAATCTTTCATAGCGCGAATATTGCTTCGCAAAGATTTCTATAATACTTGTGATACATTTACTACGGCGGCGATATATACAGGCAGTCCGGTAACTCAAAGAGAAGCCACGAGGTACGGGTAAATTAAGTTAAACTGAACAAAAAATTTTTTCTAGCATTTTGCGAACAATCAGATAAAATTCTGAGTTATTAATCAAAAATTTGTGAATGATTATGCACCATACGGTAGATGAGCTGTGATAGGGACGTTTGCCGCTGTATGTTTGTACATTAAATTATTGTTGTTATTGTTTAGGTCGAACCAAATCCTCTATCATTTTCCAAATGACCACGTAGATGTTTAATTATTAATTAATTAAGATTAGTACATTATCACGCGTAAATATATATGTACATAAACATTCGATAATATCCGTTAGTTTTTTTTCTTCACTTGACGATCGTGCGGATTCTTTATTCTTGGAGGCGTTCCTTTGCTCGATAAAGCGATTCCGGGAACAGAATTCCCGTGGAAACACGCATCCCGAAAGCCGATAGACGAGAAATCAGAGTTATAAAGAATCACGTGCTGGGGCATTCGGCCTGGCACCGTGCTCGGAAACTCCACGCACCGGGGAATGCTCCGGCAACAAGGTACAAAATCGGCGCAATGTACGCCCAGCACTCAGCGAGCTTTTACAGAACGGGCGTAGGTTTCTCGAAACAGAAATTATCCGGGATTACCCCTAAACAGAACAGTCTGCGTAAAACGAGCTTATAATGATTACGAAGAACGTCGAGTCAGTGCGAGAGAGAGAGAAAGTTCTTATGATTTTTCTTTTGAAAAAGAATTGATAAAGATATCAATATAATTTTGATCAAGCTATTTATCATTATTTCATGTACAAAAACTTATTTTCTATTAAAAAAGAAGAAAAATTACACGAGCTGTAATGTCTAAAAAACTTAGACGACGAAATTTTAATTTATTTTATAAAAATAATTTTTTATATTTAAAGCAATGCTAAATAATGTAATCAAAATTCTGTGTTGACATTTTTATCCACTTATAAAAAAGAAATTCGTACAGAACTCCTATTTTCGGTTACCTAAACTAGAAGCTTGCCTTCAAAATGTCGTTAAGTTTTTAAGTGGTCATTTCCTGTTTCTTTAAAATTTTCCTTTTATTGTATATTTTTCTTTATGTCAAATGGAATATTCGTCTATAAATAAATAAATAATAAAATATCCGTATTTCCACACCCCACGGAGAAGAATCGATACTTTCTGTCCCTCCGACAACGTGGATTCGCGCAAACTCACGATTTTCGATTAGCCAACAATCATGAGACATTAACTTTATTTGACGATTATATAACGTTCGTAACACCTGGAGCAAAGAGGGTCGTGAAAGTCTCGTTCGCTTGCGCCCGCGCGCTTTTTTCCCTCTATTCGTGAGTAACTCACCAAGCGGTGCAAACGGAATGGAAACTTCAGTTTCGCTGTCAGTATAACGTTTAAATTTAGTCATATATATATGTGTGTGTGTGTGTGTGTGTGTGTGTGTGTGTGTGTGTGTGTGTGTGTGTATGTGCTCTAACTATTATTGCGATATTCTCGCGTTTCCACGACCAAAGAGTTGAAGAGTGCGTGTCTGCCGCTCGATTTTTGTACATGAGGGAAAAGTGCTCATGAGTTATTAATATTCGTCATGCGACTACCCTCGCTACCGTTCGCGCGACGATATTCCACCTCATCCACCGTCTCGGAGCGGCATATTAAATTCACGCCGATTAATCGTCTACAACGGCGGTGGAAACAAATTTTTTCATCCTTACGCGTCGGATTTTCTCTGCTTTATCTCGCGGCGTAATTAGTTTGAGAAAACGACGTATTTGTTCGCTGCCACGTGATAACGTCCAAAAACAAATAAAAATGTTTGATCGCGTTTCAAGCATAGATATATAGAATAGACTGCGCGTTACTGTAGGAGGGATAAAGTTAGCATTAATAAGAAAGGTCAACTGAAAGAGTAAAATGCTTTCCCCTTGGACAATTGTCTGTCGTTAAAAGGAAGAGTAATGAAGGGGGAACTTGGTCTAGTTGGTGGGGAGAGTAAAGAAGGAGAAACTATCATATGTGTCCTTTCTTCCTTTCACTATATTTTACTCTCCTTTTCTCTTCCTCCCTTCCTTTCTCCTCTTTCTCCCTTCCTCTATCGCTTCTCTTACCTCGTCTTCTCCTAGAGTATTGAGTGACAGAGAAAGCATTTGACTCAACACATCTCTGTCCTTCAGTCTTGCCATCAGCAGAACCCATAAGAGAAGTATGCACTCTATTCTATAAGTTTATAGTTTCAAATCATCGCACGTTATTTCTCTGCTCTGGTAAGTCGAAATCTCATCCTCGCGATATAAGGAAGAATTGAGCGCTTTTCGTAGCGTTCGAGGAATAACCCTTTTCACTCGGATTTCCTCCCTCGGAAAAAAAGAACACAGTGGCGTCGAACCAACTGAGGCTAAGGCGCACTCCGAGAGTCGTCGGTCGCGTAAATTGGCTGGCGGATAAATTCCGCGGTTTGCGACGATCAGACGGGGAAAAGAGGGGGCGGGACAGGAGCGACTGGAGGGAGGAGTAAAATATGTAGAAACATTTCGTACGGACGTTTGCCGGCAGCGTAGATAACAGCCGGCGAGCGGTCCCCCCGGTAAAATATCGACGTAAAACCAAATAATACCGCCGACGTTCGATAAAATATCACCCTTTTCGCCGATGCTTCGCCGAGCGAACCTAAACCCCCGACTGTCTCCATTTCGTCGCTCTCTCTCTCTCTCTCTCTCTCTCTCTCTCTCTCTCTCTCTCTCTTTGGCCCTCCTCCTCCCCCTCGGTCGCGCTGTTACTTCCGTAACTTTGCGCTCCGTCGCTGAGCAAAAGCTCACCCTCTCGGCTCTACCCTCGGCGAGGCCAACTTGTTGAGTAGCGAGACTCCCTCCCGATTTGCTGATAGTAAATTCCGTTATCGCGCCGAGTGAGCTTTTACAAGCCGTCCCTGATTCCCCCTTTTTTAACGATAACGAGGCCGATTGGTGTCGGAGGGAATCGAAGACCCGCGATAAGATAACGAGCAACTACGACAACGAGGTACGGGACGCTATACAGGAGTTTCTCTCGCCGACGGCTCTTTACACCTCTAAATTATCGGAGGGGAAAGGCGTTTCCACTTTAGCGACGTTATCGACGACGTTAACCGGGCCACCTCCGATGGATAACGCAAACGAACACAAGAAGTAATGTTGTCGTTTCAAAAATTGCGCCAACAATCGCGCGACGGTGGCGGCGAAGGATTAATACGAATTGTAGAATTCTCCAGGGAGAGAGCCTCCGAAATTTCGGAAATTTGTCGAATTCGTTGTATGAAAGCTTTTTCACCTCACTTACCCCGTGTAAATTTGATGACGCAGTGTGAGATTACAATCGTGCGGCTGCTGTGAATTCCGAAAACGCGCACGCGTCACGCACCGCAGCGTAACATACCGAGGAGTTACGATGTGTTCTGCAACGTCCTGTTTCTTTATTTTTCGTATGTTAAAACCTTCACGCGCGGTAAAACACATCTCAAAGAAGCGAAATTTCCCAACACGCTTACGTGAATTATCACCTTTATTCGCAGACTTTTTATGCGGATCCCTCTAATATAAGTTCGTCTTGCGGTGATCGAATAACCTTGCCGCGCTTTTTAACCGTTACGTTATACCGCTTGCCGGCGATAATCCGCAAACATAGTGAGAATCTCGCTTCTCTTTTCTCCCTCTCTTTCTTTCTCTTTCCTCCCTCTCTCTTCCCTCCTCCTCTTTTTATTACTCCGCTATCCGGAAAACGCCCATCCTCCTGGCCTAACCGTGTTATTTGTTTCGGACCGGCCGCAGTTTAACAAACTACTATCGGCGAAACTGCAGGTTGGAAAGCGCTGAATTCGTTAACTACTTTATCTACGGCATCGACCGCTCGCGCGCGCGAGGCAGGCAGCATCGAAAAGGTGATTAAGTGATTCTCGTTAGATGTTATCCGCGTCGTTATTTATTACGTTAGCGGTATCCTGCCGCGGCTGGCGGGGCAAGAGACGCGGTATTTGAATAACAAACTTCCTTTGTTCGTCGTCTGAACTGAATGTACGGCTCCTTCAAACCATACAACTCGTGCATAGAGCGCGGTCAATTAGTCCCTTTATAGTGTGGAGAATGCAGGTATTAAACCCATAGGCAACGATTCTATCGACACTATTACTTACGTTACATCAGCAGCCCGCGTTCAAGCCACACGTTAAGATTCCTATTTCCGAGCAGTTATCACCACGATCGCGTATAACAAAACGTGCGCGGCCCCGTTTACGCTTCCCGTTCAATTCGGTCGGATCATCGCCGGCTCGCAAAAACCACGTCAGCTGTCTCTAACTTACTTAACGCGGCAGACGTTGTGAAGAGAGAAACGGAGCAGATCTATTTTCGCAGAACAACTAAAGAACAGAAATTGAACGATCGTGAAAAGTAGATGGACGGAAAAGATATCGTAGTAAAAAGCACGTTAAAATTATGAATCGATCGAACAAAAAAGTCCTTTACCATTTTGCAAATGGCCACGTATACAAATGGTTCTTAATTAAAGAAGATCGGTGCATGATTGCCCGCGATAATGTGTAGCAATCTTCTTAAATCAATAATCAAATATCTACATGGTTATTTATAAAATAGAGTATATATATATATATATATATATATATATATATATATATATATATATATACTTTTTTGTTCAGTTTGATCTGCACAAACACACATCACAATGCACAAGATCGCCATCACGCTCATCTACCGTATCGCGCATGATTATTCACCAATTTTCTTTAATTAATGACTCAAAATTTTACAGTGATTGCAAAAAGAGGATCTTTGCGTTTAGTTTGATAAGTTCTATCTGCATACAATGTGTCAATAATTATCAGACAATATAGTAATTTCAGTCATATTTTGTGTGATCCAAGATTACACAAAAATTTTATTATAATTTTTGCTGCGCAATCTTTTCTTCATGCCATAATAATTGGATAAAGAAAAATACATGCAAGGAACAGCTATCGTGACTCGATGATATCTGAATTAATTTAATCACGCGGAGCTTAATTGCTCGATCGTGAGACTTTTCTCTTTCTTTTAAGTTACGCACGCGATTTCCACTTTCCGCTTATATTTATAACACGCCGCTGGAATTTATCGAAAGACAAGATGTTATCTTAAACTTAAGGGTAATGATGTCTAAGTACTTTCCGGGGCTTTGCGCGATAGTAGTGGAGAAGTTCTCGCAGAAACGCTGCTTGGAACCCATTGTTGGCCAACTGCAAACCTGTCGAAGCTGTAGTGCATTATTTATATCGTTGAGTGGCAAACTTGATTTGGTCGTCGTTACCGGCGGTGTACTTCTTGCCGCACGAATCTCCTCCTCCTCAGCGGCGGTCTCTTAGTTCCTTGCATCTTGCTTTTTACTACTGCCACCGAGCTGATTTATTACCTCACTCGCCTCAATAAGCACGAGGACTTCCGAAACTCTCTTCACCGATTAACCCTTTTCTAGTTCGACAATCTATTTTGCTCTTCCGCGCCTACGTTGAATCGCAAGATATGTGTGGATCAAGGAACTTTACTACGTAAGGGAAAAAGAAACAAGAAGTGGGAATAACTTACCCGGACAAGGGCCTAAATCTCAGCATTTATTGTCGCAACTGGAGCGTAACAGTAAAAAATACGTTGGCACGGTAAACACGAGGGGCGCAAGGGTGGAAGATATACTTGTATTTTAAACGTTGGCAAAACTTCTCAAAGAGGTCGACTCTTAATCCCACTTTGCCGCGTTTCGTTTTCTGTATTAAAGTATGGGCATTTCCCAAGAAAGTTCCAACGGGAGAAGTTATAAAACGTCACGTGGCTCGCGCGTCGCCAAGATATACCGCGCAAACGAGATCGAGAAAAATAACGAATCTGCACGGAGGAGAAAGGCAGAGGAGGAGAAGGAGGGAGAGGAGATGACTTCGCAACAAAGAAATGGCGATGAATTGTAAGTCATAAAATGTGAGCGAAAACCAGGAGTCGCCGACGAGAAAGGCAGAAGAGAAGGAAAGGAGAAAGAAAGGAGGGAAACTCGAAAACCGCGACGATTACATGAAGAGAAAACAGGCGATTCAATCTCATGCATCTATTAACGTAAAGCTTCACTTCGGTTTCGCGTAATATCGCGATGCATTTTCCCCCGTCGCCGGCGAGCAAGCCCCGGCAAAATAATTACTATCTTCCGCTTCTTTCTCCGCTACCACCACCACTGCCGCCGCCATCATGTTGTTTCTCCTCGATCCCATTCTCGCTTTCCTCTCCATTTCGCTCGTCGTTAAAAGTTTTCATCCCGCGCGCGCGCACTCCTCAGCGCTTCTTATATTTTTGTCCGGAGATACATGAACTCAAGTGAATGAGCATAAAAAGCGATGCTAACTGCACTTTTTACAAGTGCAATAATACCTTTATACGCGAGGCGCTTTAACTCCGACGCGGCGGGCGCGTCGCTAACGAAACGGAATTAAAGAATCTCGTTTATGCAAACTCGTTTACTTTGTGACTAATAAATTCCGTTTCACGCGTGGCAAGCATAACTCGCGCGTAACGCACGCACAAAGTAAATCCTCGCGCTATTTCAAAAAGCAAAATCCATACCCCCATTGCCCTACATATGTGTGTGTGTGTGTGCCTGGAAGTCCGCTTCCCACCCTCTCCCTCACCGCGGATTCCTCGCGCGAAATCGCTGTCATTTGCGCGCCTGAAACATGTTAACAAATATTTCGCTATTGCACGATAACTGGTGGTTATATGATCATTGCCTTGTCACAACAAGTGATAATTAGTTATTTAACGTTTATTAATAATTTATTTTCACATAAAAGCAGCGTATATCTGCGAAATTCTCAAAAAGATATCGCGCGGAAAAAACTCTCGATTGTTTTCTCTGTACGATGAGAAGGAAGAGGGGAGAGGGGAGGGGAGAGGATATGGATGTATCTCAAACGTGAGCTCAAAATGTGTTTTTCGCAAACAAATGTCTTCGCGAGGGTCAACGAACTCGCGATCGCGGTGCAATCGACGGGCAATCGTCATCCTCTCATGATGCACATGGACTTGACTGTCTCTGAAACCGAAATATTCTTATCAAATATTCATATAGCGCGCGGTACACCGAGAGAGCGAGCGAGCCGGCTATAGGGAACGACTTCTCGATCCCATGGAGACTAGCTAGCCGTGGACATGGACTTTATCGGCAATACCTTCGTACGCCCGCGCGAGAGTTGAACGAAAGTTGCGAGGGGCCTGTCATAGCTCGGGACGACGATGTCGGACGCTTCTTCGCGCATAAGCGAACGGAAACTGAGTCATCTCAGAATGGGGAGCGGGCATATGAGAGAGAGAGAAAAAAAGAGGAAGTGAGAAACGGGAGGAAGAGAGTGACCGAGGTAGAAGAAACCGAGTGCGCAAACACATATAACAAACACACACACACACACACACACACACGCATCGATCCGACTTGCTGTTTGCGAAGCTGCCTTGTTAAATATATACCATGGAACGGTTCAATTTCCTCGGGAGGTTGGATGATCTCGGGAAATATGGCCTCTCACTGAGTTATACGAAACGATACACGCGGGTCAGCGTGACGCGAGTGTCGCCATGGACCGCCGCATATATGCGCGCGCGCGAAAGAGAGAGACCACCGGTACACTTGCGCGTACATGTGTGTGTGTGTGTGTATGTGTGTTGTGATCATGATGTTTGCACAGACAAGTGTGTGTAAATGCGCACACGTGCACTCATGAGCGTTAGATGCAAGTGCATGTGCGAGAACGCCGCGCCATGCGGAATCTGCGGAAGCAGGAGTGGCGGCAGTCATCTAAGGTGCGCGCGGATCCGCTCCCGTAGTTATGCAAATATCTAACTACTGCCGCATGCACCTCTCCTTCGCGCGAGTGTATGGGCCTGCACCTGCCTGCCTGCGCGCCGGCAAGATTGCAAATATTTGTTGCATTATGGCGCCTATAAATTTCGATAATCAATAGCGGTGCTCCGTCGCGGTTCACCACGCCTATTGTCCGTTCCGTTTGCTCGTCTCTGTGTGTTGGTCAACACAGAGTGTGTTTATATTGCAACTCTAATATATATACACACACACGCACACACACATACACATATATATATACGTGTGTATGTGTATATATATGTAACACGCGTTCACATTTCAATTTTGCACATTCCTCTCTGTGCTGGGTTCACCCGCTTCGATTATAGTCGAACGTTCAGCTTTAAGAAGGCCCGGGCTCGCATTTCCGCGATGAGGTATCTTCACCGTGTCGCATTGTTTCCGTGCTATTACTGTCGGCCGTGTCGACGGGCGGAAATTAAAAGTTCGAGATTTGACTCGCCGCGCATCGCAGCATAAAACGCGATATTTCCATGTCCATGTGACAGTTGACTCGAGAGATCTCCTCCCCTCTCTCTCTCTCTCTCTCTCTCTCTCTCTCTCTCTCGTTTGTCTCTTTCCTTCTACTCTTCTCTCTCACGTTCTCTTCCACACATCTCACACATTCACACTCTCCACCGAATTCGATTGATAATAATGCATACGAATTACGTTTGTTTTCGGTAAATCTATATAAGAATCGTCAATTATTTGACTGTTTTTCGCTCTCGGATCCACATGACTTCCATTAACGTTTCATACGATATATTATAATATATTATAATATATTATATATATTAATACTTACAATTCATTGTCGTTCGGCGTATTTGCGCCGCGTATCTTTTCGAGCAGACAGTGCGAAGAGCAAGCAGTCGACACTTTACTACATCCTTCGGCGGAATAAGTCGATAACGCTTTCTCGGAGCGAAACGATAATGTTTCAAATGTCACTTATGTCGAATCGTTTCATGCTGTTTTTCCAACGATCGATCCACTTCTCCCTCTGTCCCCCCCCCCCCCCC
>NW_022639470.1:722223-734743 GCF_010583005.1 Odontomachus brunneus
CCCCCCCCCTCTCTCTCTCTCTCTCTTTTCCCACGCTTTCTCTCCTTTCACATCTCGTGAGACGCGGTATCTTCCGAGCGAACGAACGACACGCGAAAGCGTGTCGACCGGGAGTATTACGGAGAAATTTAATGCAACGACGGCTCGAGGACAGGATTCTGATTCGCGCTCGAATAGCGACGACTTCCCCGACTATGTAGGCCATCCGATACCGTATACAAGCTCGCTGCTGCCAGCTACACCTGATTTCGGAGTAAACGCTACAGGGGACCGAGGGAGCTGAACTGCGCTGGCGCGCGCTTGACAGGTGACGCGAATCACCTCGCACAGCTCGGCGAATTTCACAATTTCGACTACACTTCCGATCTTCTAACGGCCGCGTACAACGAGCTAGAAGCTAGACTAGGCTACATCGGGCCGAACCAGGCCAGCCGAGTCGATTTGTTTTGCGAGGGACCTGTAATCAGGTCGGGCAGAGTTAAATTACGACGCGAGATGAAAGCACCCATCTGCGTTTGGTTTATTAATTTTGTAACCGGGAATTATATACATATGCGTGTATGTGTACACACGTGCCCATTATTGACATTTGAAAATTTATAATGTCGCTTTAACCATTTATGCGTGACGCAATAAATTGCATTCGCATAATTTGTCGGATGACACGCAGTTATCGATAATGTATGGGACGTTACCTCAAAACGCAGTCGCGGCATACTCCGATAAATATCGCACAGATAAATGGCGACCATTTTACATCCATTTCGCCGGTAATTTCCGTAGACACGCGTTACTACCGCTTTATAGAGCAAATTCCGCCGCGTTCATTCGTCTATCTGGCAACTTGAAATCGCTGCGAAAAACCGCCAAAATATTATACAGCTCCTTTTACGGAAAATCTGAACAGAAATTCTTTTTTTTCGAGATTTTTATATATTAACAATATAGCAACGATAAGAAAAATATATATTTGGAAAAGACGGAGTTTAGTGTCTGAGAGACATAAAAGTTGTATTTTTGCTCTGTCTCCTAAAATTTCATGCTTTTTCCCTCCTTGTGTAAAATTTCACTTTAAGCTCCTTTTTGCGCGAAGTGTTTCCAATCGTTCGCAAGAACGATGGTGCCCAGCGAGGCAGTATCAGAGAATATCCTGTTAGGGATAAGCGCGCGCCGCGGCTGACCATACACCGACTCTCGTTACTACAGTTCTGAGCGATTCGCGTTCACGGTGGCGCGACCGGATCGGCTGCCGTGCGAATCGCTCCAACAGCCCCGAACTGCGAACTACGAACAACTTTCCCTCTTTCTCGGTCCCTTCGCCACCCTCCTATCTGCCACCCTTTCCCCTATTATTCCGATTTCGGCGAACGAGAAAAAATCCCGGCGCACGTTAACGCACATACACGCGCGCACGCCTAACGGCACTCGGGGCGGCTCGGTAATTTCAGAATACCGTCGGAGGCGTCCAACAATGGCACGGTAATGCGAACGTCAGCCGTCAACTACTTGATTGCGTATTGTTGTTTGCATTGTACGAGCGGCCCGGCCCGGCCTCGCGCATACAATCACCCACTTTCACGGAACATCCGCGCTCTCGCGCGAACAAACCTCTACCCCCCTCATCTCTGTCATCCCTCGCTTGCTCACCCTTCTCGCGAAATCTCCTCACCCCTCTCTGCCTTTCCCTCTCTCTCTTTCTCTCCCTCTTTTTCTATTCGTATCCAGGTGACTGCAGCTCATCCTCAGCTGGTCCACGCGCGCTATCCTTTCTTCCTGCGACGTCTCCTCCCCCCCTTCTCCGCTCCTCGAACTTTCGTGTCTCTACATTCACGACCCGCCTGCAGGAGTTGGCTCTGTCGACATCCTCCTCGACGTGCTCGTGTAAAGACATCGCGACGATGGCCGTCGTAGACGAGGGTCATCCAGCCAGTTTCTTCCCCATTAATTTAAAGCTCTTCCTACCGTTCTCGTCACCCTCCAGCTATGTCTCGTTCATCCGCGCAACTCCGTTGATCTCACTCTTGCTCTGCTCCAGTCGGCGCATGATACGCCTTAATGCGAGGAACGTTTCGCACGAGACACGTAATTATTCGCTCCGACGAAAGCCGCAATTAGCGCAATCTGCCATCGGATATCGGCGACATCGGCTTAACGCGACGATGTCCTGGACTGGATTCCGCGACGCGAGAGCGGATAAATTGGAAACCGCGCTGTGGTATTCTCCTATAAAAATATTAACTCGTAGTAGCGACGCGAAATGCATTTCAGTATCGCGAGGAGGTTACTTTCTAACAGCGAAATTACTTTACGGCGGTCCGAGCGGGCGAATTATTTCAATCATCTCGAAATACTCGTCTGGTACAACGGAACACAGTGTTCTTACCTTCGAAATTACTTCGCTACTCACGATTTCGAGTCGCCAATCGCTGCGCCTGATTCGAGCTCTAACACTATCCACTCGCTGCGCGTCGCGCTTGTAGTGTGAATTCATGTTATGAAACTACTATCAACGCGTACGCGTGTCAGTCTGCCAACATACCTGTCTGTCGTCTGCCTGGCCATCTCCGCAGACAGAAACACGCGTGAGTACGCGAGAGGTATGCCGTAAAGGCGGGGATGAGAAAACCACACAAAGGGGGTGGTGTGGTGGTCGGTAGCATTTCTTTCGACATCAAAGCGAAAGGATCTTGCGTCTTGCGAACACACACTACCCTCAGCAATTACATACCAGGCTACGAAGCAGAGCCCGCGGGGGCAAAATGGAAAAAATAAAGGAGGACAGACGCCGTGCTCGCTTTCTCTTTCTATCTTTTTCTTTTTTCTCTCTTTCCCTCTCCTCTCTCGTTCTCTCTTTTTCTCTCTTACTTTCTCCCGTCGTCTTACAACCATGTTCGCAGCCACTGTCTTTCACTTTGGTTTACCCTCCCGCGCCATGATGGCGATGGTGATGTAAGGTTTAATAAAGCCCCCCGGGATGTCGCGCCACGTTATGCATAGTATAGCGCGCGAAATTTATGTAAACACACACAGAGCCATTCGGCTCGGAGTCGCAGAGTTCTCTCGCTCTATGTCACGCACCGCCGACGCCGGAAGTCCTCACGTATCCGCCAGGATAAGCTCCTCTCTATGACTTTTTAATATTAATCCCTGCGTCTCTCCGCGTGAGCGTGACAGTCGCGCCGAGTGCCACACGTGCGCCTGATCGCGAAATGATAGTCTCTACTTTCTCATCGTTACCGCTGACACGCTCCGCGACGTCTTCACGACGAGAGGACTGGACGTCGTGAGCGCATCATCGAAGCGTATCTCCGTCGAGATCGCGCGATGATGTCTACTTGTTTCGAAAAACAATCGCGAATTATCCGAAATAATAGAAAATCGTTAATTGTTCGATTAAAAGACACTTTGAGATAATTTCGATCGTTCTTCAATTGTTCTTGGATATTATTATGGACTTGTTCGAAACGAATTCCGATCGGAATTATTCCGTTACTCCTCAGATTTCTATTGACTCTCCTGGAGAAAACGGAATTGTTCCTATCGGAATCGATTCCAATGAGTTTTACAATACGCACCCCTGATTGCGTTCTGAAACCACCTGAGAAAAGTCGCCTTTCATCTGTTGAGAGCGAATTGCTCTTAATATGGCCGCACGACAGAGCGACGTATTTCGCGTTAATAACACGTGACGTCATTCTCTATTTCGCGATATTTACATTGTAACGCCAACGGACTTTCGTACCGCCATTTCAACGTGCTCCCGAGAAAGATATTGCTACTGCAAGAATGCCCAAGAAGAGACAGCTGCTTTTATACGGTCGGCTGCCAGGCGATGCGAATAATATACACGGAAGCGACGAAACTGTGCGCCGATATAATGCGCCAAGAAATACTGCGTTCTCCGCGTTGCACCGCATCGCACCGCGCCGCGTCGTTCTTAAGTCTCCGCAGGTAACACGTGGGTAAGCACGGAGAAATTGTAGTAAATATTTGGCTTGCGTTTACGGAACGCGCCGCCGTTTTCTTTGTGACCGTCGCGTACATTACGATGCATCTTAGCGTCATAAGAATGCACGGAGCGCTAAATCGCGCGCGAGTACGCGCGTGCACGCGAGGCAATCAAGTGGCATCCGCCGCGCTCTCATTGCGTATTCATTGTCTCCTAAGGCGCCAAGTAAATATTTTTAACAGCTACTGTTTGCCGCCTGCTCTTTTAATGGTACTCGATGTGCCGAACAAAAAGAAAACAATTCTATGTTAATCTATGCTTCTTGCAAAAAAATTGACAATAAGTAACAATCTCTGTGTGGTAACTAAATCTCGTTGTAAAATATGCGGATATCTAAAAGTACAGTTGCTAGTAAACATACATTTAGCTGAGAAACCGATAGAGTAAAAGAAGTTACAGCAACAAATTTGTAATCACAGCAACAAATATATTTTCCACGAGCTATGATTGGTTACGGCAAAAAGATCTTTTCCGTGTGCAACAATTAGTGTTAATACAATTAGTTGGTTAGAATAATAATTATATGATAATAACTGTATCATAATCGCAATGTGTTCAGTTTGCGAAAATATTTGTGCACTTTAACTGCACGCCATTTATCGAACGCCAATTATTTATAAGCACTTGTCAAGCGTCGCCTTTCAGATAACGGTATTATAAATGTTCCGCGCATATTTTACACATCCCTCGTGGAGAATATAGAGGGATAATAGATCAACGTGGCGGAAGACGGCAATAACGTCGCCAGTTAAGGATTAATAAGAGCTCGATATTAGCGAAGTGCTTCGGGACGCATTACTCGCGGCGAGACAAAAGCACGCCAAGTTCCTCAGTAGACCTTAGTCTTCCGCAGGAGATGGTCGATCCGCAGGCGCGCGGCGGCCGCGAAACTTTTTGATTTAAAGCCGTTCGAACCCAAGTCGAAATTTAGATTCCGTGTTAAGTCTGCGGATATCATCTATAACTTGTAGTGAAAAATCTCAAGATATAGGATATCATCTATAACTTGTAGTGAAAAATCTCAAGATATAGCATTTATACAGACTATTGTGCAGACTATCGTGTTGACGCTATAAGCACATTATTGCCATTTTCCCCCATGTGGAAACTTGAAAAAGAATTCGTCCGAAAGCGTTTACCCGAGTCGAAGTTTTTATTCTTCATTGACCCTGCAAATTCGGTCCAACTTGAAGAGTCATTGAAGAATCTCGAGACGTACAAACTATTGGCCTACCTTGAAACTGTAGATAGTTGTTTGCCGCTGTTTTCTTCAAGTTGAAAAAGCAGGAAGCTCGATAAAGTGAAGTAACAGTATCACTGCCCGGACATGTATCCGTCCTCAGACATTCTTATTGTTTTGGTCTTTTTTTTTTAATACAAATATTTAAACTTTCAATATAAAATATATAAACATATATTGTGAATATATACATGTATTCTTCTCTATTGAAAATTTAAGCATTTGTATTTATAAAGACCAAAACAATAAAAATGTCCTGGAATTAATTTTTTAACCTTACTTGTGCAAGAATTATTTAACATTCGATTATATTAATGTATTCTAATATAGGTAAGTGGATAAAAGAACAAAACGTTTATCTCATCGTTTTCTAATTTTCTTTTTTTCTTTTTTGTTTTTTTTTTTATAGAAATTTCGATGAGATGTATAGTTCTTAAAAGAACTGATATAAAGCTAGAAAGACAAAAATAACAGTTATACGTCTGATAATACTGTTTATCAAAATAGCGATTTAACTTTAGATATAATAACAAAGGCTAAACAGAAGCAACAAAAGGCATGACGTCAACAAGATCGGACTAGTGATCAAAGAAGCATTATTAGACGTGAAAAACAACACTTGCAAGATTTATATTATATTCTAAGACCGATATTCATGGAGTTGTAAATTGATTTAAGATCTTTAATTGAGAGCATAATTGATTACGAATTTATGTTCATAAACCGTAAACTCGGCTGTTTGGACCAATGTTTTTTAAATTGATATTAAATAATGTAATAAATACAAATATAGATTGATAAATAAGCGAAAAATTTTTTAAAGCTATAATTATAATTATATAATTTCGTTGTCAATGACAACGGACTACGAATATCGGCCTAAGTTTCGACTCGGGTATCTTTTATTTTCGGTAAGTTCGTCAAAGTTCCGTCAAAAAGGGGAACTTCTTGTATAATAAATGATTTGGGGTACCTTGAAAATATGTGATGTGTCTCTGCTCGTGTCCTGTCGTTCTCCGTCTAACCTCCCGACCCAGCTCGACACCTTGGTTGCTCCGTTGTGGCACTGACTCACACTCGCGTAGTACGATTCAGTCGAAAATACACGGATGAAGTAACGCGATGCCGACAAGAGACTAATTGAAAATTTTGAAAAATCCGACGAAAATCAATTACTCAAGAGGAACAATAAATAACGCACCAACACACGTAGTCCGTGACGTGCGTGTCGCTCGCCAGCTCGAGACTGAAAGATTCGAGAAAGATCGCGACGCACAAAGGTAAACTTGACTACCTTCGAGATCGCGAATGTTTTGATTGCGTAAAGCAACAATAGATAACGTACCGATATACGTAACCCGTAGTATAGGTGTCGCTCGTCAGCTCGGGACTGAATGGAAAGATGCGTACAAGTTTGCGAGACACAAACATAAATTTAACCGTCATGAAGGTCCCGGATGTTTTGATTATTAATCACCCGGCGCTCATCTATAAGCGACTACTGTTGGCGGTAAGAGAGGATGAGTTTATATTTTTTGCTGACTGTTGGAGTATTCTCGTACATCACATACTTTTTTCGTAACTAACCGTTACATTGTATTTTAAGCAAAATATTACAACAAGTTCTGAGAACAGTGTCGAGGAATAAAAAGAATCCGAGTGATTATCGCGGAAAATAGTGAGCGAGTGTTGGTTTTGTGCATTCGAGTGCTTAATTTTTCCGACATTCTCTCCGCAGAGCGAAGGGACGGCTTTAATTGCGTTGTGCGTTTCTGGACTTTATCATTTTGTTCGAAAAAATCGAGGTGAACATCGGAATTCGAATTTTTATCGTCCAATTGTTCCGATTGACCCTCAATCTTGTGGTGTGAAATTTTATAAAAATCTATTGAGAGAGAAAGAGAGAGATTAATCGAATATAAAATAAATAAAAAATAATTTTAATAATTGAAAAATTCTCGAATATTCAATAATTTTTAGACGAGTCTTATTCAAGTTTCTTTAATGTAGAAAAAACTTGAAAATGGAATCTTTCCTGCAGTTTTTTAATAGTTAAACAACTATTTGCAGCATTGAGCTAAGCTAACAAACTGTACAAACTTAAAACTCTTCATTGACTCTTCAATTTCTACGTAATTTGCAGGGTCAATGTATTAAAACAAAATTTCGATAAACGCTTTCAGTAAATCTTTCACATAGAGAAAAAGACATCAAATTACGATTTGTAGCATTAAAGGATCACAATAGCCTATATACACGCTGCATCTCGAGAGATTCTTTACTGGTTCGCCGAGATTTGTAGATTTAACGTAGAATCTAAATTTCGACTCAGGTGTCGTTAGAGATATTTAAGGTTCAAGTCGTCAGTAATCGTCTATAGGGACGTTCCACCTCCGCGTCTTTACCTCCCTCGTCCCGCCTCTCGCTCTCGCTCACTCTTCGCTCTCTTGCTCTCTCGCTTTCACCTGCAACCTTCTACCCACTCTCACTCTATCCTCCGACTCTCCTCTCCGTCCTGGAATACGGCGGAAAGTGGGCGCGCTCCGAGTTAGACGGGACAATGGAAACTTGCATCGTACGTTAGGCAGCAGACGTGCCGTGACACACACATGCCCACGCCGCGGCGGACACCCCCGACACAGAGAGAAGCGGAGGTGGCGGGTAGCGACCGGAGATCATGTGCACGGACCTCGAGGTACACGAGCACACCGAGCCGCGTTCTCTCCCACACGTAGACGCTCGTGTGTCTAGAGCGACCTGGGAAAAGGGAGGAGATAGAAGGAGTACCGGAGGGATGAACGGGGGAAAAGAGCGGAGGGCGGGGGAGAAACGGAAGGACGCCGCGGAAATATGCGCTGCCCATTGTCTGCAAATATTAATCGTCGACCGAAGTTCGAGTTCGGCCGTCTCACTCCACCCCCTGACGCTCCCCGCGAAACTTGAGAGCGTGTTCATCCCTTGCAGCGCGCGCGCGCGCGCGCGATCTTTTAACTCCTTCTCTCCTCCTCGTCGTATTAAAATATCCGCGGATAAGGAGAGATAGAGAGCAAGAAAGAGATGCGAGATAAGCTTGGAAAGAGAGATCGAACGAGCTTTCGCCGCACGTAAAAGGAGTTGGTTCACCCTCCAGAACCACACACGTAGATGTACACACGTGTATATTTACGTGTACACACACGCGCGCGCGCGCGCGCGTATGATCGAAGTTCAAAGCGGATGTAATGTTACCGCGTTCTTCCTTCCTGTGAGCTTCCTGAGGCTGGTCGCGCCTTTCGTCATCGACCACCGAGAGGGATGCAGCGGCCTCGAGAACGCGCACTTCTGAAAGAAGTTTCAGAAGAACACACACATCCACTTATGTGTGTCTCCCTCTCCTCTCGAGGCGCGTCGATATAATCCACGTATAGACTTTCCGGCGGAACGAGAACCACGAGGCGAGAACGGTACGCTGTTTATTTTCTACGACCGTCGAGGAGGTATAAGAGCCCTGTCGAAGGATGCTCCTGGAAATCGGGAAAATGGGATTTCCGCGGTTGGTTCCCGTTTGTGCTCCTCGATCTCGAGCGCGAAACCAGACGCGAGGCGCGAGACCGTCGACATGTCGGATTATTTACGGTTCAGGCTGAATTTAATATCTTGTCATGAGAAGTTATGTCTTTGCGCATTTTGTAGACGGTGAATTTATTTTGATGAAAGCAGTAAAAGCACGATCGCGACAGAGCGTTACGTGCTCATATTTTTTATATGTAATTTAACGGACTAAACCTAAGATGAAAACACCAATTTCCAGACACGTACCTAATCTTGCACATTCTTATTATTCTGATTCTTAAATATGAATGTTTGAACGTTTTCAATATAAGATACATGTATATATATTCAATATATGTATATATATTCAGTATATATATATATATATATATATATATATATATATATATATAGTGTCCAGTAACTGATCGAGCAACCGCCGTATACGGGTAGAACGGGTCAAAATAATCATAAAAGTTATATACCATTTTGAAATTTTCTGAATATTTATTTCGTAATTAATTAAAATGTATAAGCAAATGAGCTCACGAAAAACGATAGGACAGGCTCTGTGTGTAAACATAATAACGCGGAGTACGTACTGTCGCTTGTTACTCCGCCTCGAAATCAGCTGTTTACTCATCGCTAAGAAGTAAGCCATTTCTTTTACACACAAAGCCTGTCCTACCGCTTCTCGTGAGCTCATTCGTTTATACATTTTAATTAATTACGGAATAAATATTAAGAAAATTTCAAAATGGTATATAACTTTTATGATTATTTTGAAACATAAATGATTATTTTGGAAAATAAAAACAAGAATGTGTTCAGAACTAGATACGTGTCGGTGAATTGCTACTTTTACCTACTTTTAGTCTATTAAAACTTTGACAGCCGCTATGCACGACTCCATTCCGGCAACGGTTATCGCCTAATAAAAAACACGTGTCGACAACAAGGATCCATAATTGTAATTTATAGTGAGTATATAAAAGTAGATTTACGAATTCACGCAGAAGGAAAAATTCGCCTCTTTAGATACGGTTCGAGCGACCCTTTGAAATCTGCCGGCGACGTACGAAAATTTTCCCATGATAAGTGCGGCCATCAAAATGCGAACAGCTTCATTCAAAGCTCCAATTATCCCGTAAGCTGACTCGGCTGGTTACGCAGTGAATTGTCATCGTAGCGCAAATCGCTGAACATGTCTTTTCCGTTTAACCTTTACAGCCCGACCGGCTTTTTGAATGAGTTTTACAATTTTTTAATTACAACTTTTTTACGTCAAAGAATAGACTAGTAAAACATGACCGTCGCGCCAATGACTTCCCGGATTGTGTGGGTTAAAGAGAGCTTAAAGTGCGCACACGGGGCACACGTTTAATGCATGAAGAAAAAGAAAGGAATAATCAAAACGAGATTCGCGAAACCGAAGTAAAACACGACACTGCAAAACATAACCCATTGCGAAAGATGATGATCGATGAGATGATGAGTTGATGATGGAGCTGCAGTTCGGCAAAAATCAAGGAACGTATATGATCTCGCGCACATTATCAATCAGTCGGTCCGACGTAGCGCGTATACTCGTTCGCGCTTATTAAAATAGTATTTTGATCTGATTAGCCGATGTTGGTTTCGCGTAGTTGCTGCGTAAAATAACCGCGAATTAATTATTCATCCACCAGTAATATGTACGTAGCGAGAGTATCGATTACTTCGTAACGTCATTGCATACATCGCGGCGTGCACCTGCTCAGGCCATTACAAGAATCCAGATTCCCCGAGAGCATTTTCCTTTTTTTCCACGTCGCTCCATTAAACTCGCGCCATTTAGATTGAACGAGGGAACGCGCTTTACAGATTAATTCATAAGTCCGCGAAACACGGCACTGTGCGCTGCACCGTGATCGCGTGACCAACGTCCCGTGCACAGCCACGTCCGTTGGTGTAACTTTGCGAACTACCACATAGACAGAAACCCTTTTCCTCGGCTCGATGGGCAAAGGTTCGTATGAATGGGCCTGTGTTGCTCGAGCCAGCAGCAATGGCGATTCGTTCCAACGTACTCGAGCGGTGCGACGTGTTTGAAGGGAAATTAATCCGTGGCAATTAAATCCGTGGCCGGGCGAAAGGTCGTGGAGTTAAGTCGCAGACGGGACGAGACGGAACGAGACAGGACAGGACCTGTGGTGCTGTCGCGAGAGACGTTTATGGAGGAGGAAAACGCGGATAGGTATGCGGCCTGTTCGGAAGATCCCGCGCGATCTAATTCCGTCTCGAAGTGCAGCCGGAGCTGCCGGTATATGGCGACCACAAAACCTCTCTCCGCCGCGTACATCCCGAGGTTGGGATCAATAAACTAAGTCCGTATGTGCGACGTGTATTCGAATCGCGCTTAACAGCGGCCGCGCGCAGGGCAGCGTTCGCTCAACTTTATCACCTGGCCGGCGGTGAACTAATGGCGTGACGGCGGGAGAAAAAGAGATAAATCGTCCGATCGGTTTGCGGAAGGCGTACATAGACCGCCACGCATACGTCTCGGGATCTCGCACATCGGAGCTCTCACTTTTATTTATCGGTCTCGCCGCGATTATTTACCTCCGACGGTAACTACATTTGTGCCTGCGATCGCGAGTCTTTTTCTTCCTTTGCGCGCGTTTAATCGACGTGGAATCGTCGGTGCGCTGCATGGCGTTTTATGACTTTACAACGCAGCCGGAGCTTCGTCTGGCTTCATCGGGCTTCGTAAAAATGTAAAGGGTATGTCGGTCGTGTCGCGCTTCATTGGGGAAATTCACTGGGATTATTTTGCCCTCTAATATCGATGCAGCAGTAGAATCCGGGCACACATTATTAAAATCGGAGCTGCTTTCAATTTTATGTTAAATGGAGCTTTTCCTCTCTCTTTCTTTCTCTCTCTCTCTTTCTCCCTCCCTCCCTCCCTCCCTCTTTCGTTCGCTCGCTCGTTCGTTCACTCGCTCTCTCGCTGGTATGAACCACAACCGCAGGCTGTCGATCAGTGAATATTGAAAACCTGAGACGGCGCCCTCTTCGTTCCCCTTATCACTCCCCTTCGCTCGTTCCTTCCGCCACACAGCAATCTCTATCCTCGTTCATTGTTAAAGCAGCGCAGGGTTTGCGCGATTGGACAACGCGCTGGCCCGAACGCTTCGAGGTATACGACGTAGGAAGCGGCCCTCAGGAATTTAATAAAGATCGGCGCGATCTCTTTGTTCTGAACAATTGTGTAATGTGTTCCCAGGAAAGAAAAGCGCATCTCTCTCCCCCGGTCGAAAACGATTGGCAGCGAAGAAGGGAGAAATTCTACGGCGCATTATTCGTGCCCGAGTTATTCACCGTCGCAATAACGGGAGAGTGGCTCTTAATATCGTCGCGAGTAGCCCGCGATCGCAGTTTACGCGCGATTAACGCGAATATCGTCGATAAACATGCGCTTCTCGCGCAAACGATCGATCTCACTCCCGACGCGGGATGGAACTTTTCATTTCCGATCGAGGCGCGTTTAGGTATACCATGACACGTCATCTCCCTCCCCTCTCGCCGATGATGTCAAGATTTCTATCTAACGTTTTTTGTTTGGTTTCATCTGTTTTTTTCTCATAAAAATTGAAATGCGAATTTGTGGGAGTTACAGCTTTCGTGACGTAGCTGTCTGCATGGCTTCGCGCGAAGTGTCACAGATGTTTATTTTTCATTTTTTTTTTTTTTTTTTTTTT
>NW_022639470.1:735489-777989 GCF_010583005.1 Odontomachus brunneus
TTTTTTTTTTTTTTTTTTTTTCGAATTATGTCGCATCAAATGGCGCGAAAGTCCTGCGGACGCTGTACGAGTGCATGTGACGAATGTGCATTTATCGCGATTGCACATAAACGGCTCGTTACTTTATCAAACGACACGACGTCGAACACTTCTTCTCCGTCCTCGAATGCGTGAGCTGCGACGTTACCACGACGCGACCATTACCGCGGCGCGAGCGTGATCGCAAACATCGGCAGGCCGGCTGTTACCTCGCCAGATAGCCGGACTGTTTGCCGTAAGTGGGCAATTACGATTTGAATAAAGCATACCTCGGTGTAACTCGTAGTAAAAAGAGAAAGAGAGGAGGAGAGAGAGAGGAGAGGAAAGGAAAAGGGTGGCCTGCGCCTAATTCTCCAACTCCCGCGAGCCGACCGCTAATGACACGGCGATACCAATCCGGTACAACTTCATCCGATCCCTCATGGGGCGCTGCTGATAATAATAAGTCATTAGACGGCGCGTTCCGCGGGTTATGCCATAATCGATGGATGTTAACACGCCAACGCACCGCGCGACTGCAAAGAGGGGCGGAAAACGCTCAGCGGCGTCGGCGGCGGCAGCGGTGGTGATGAAGGAGGCTCGAGGATATTGAGGATCGTAACCATGAAACGTTTCGTGCTAAACCGTGATTCGCCCCGAGGTGCTACCGATCTAACGATTACTGGCCACGCCAACTAAGGCCGCGGCGGTGGAGGCGTACATCCGGCGCAGACGGCCAAGTGTAAGTCCGTTTGAAGGAAGGAATTACGTCGGTTATGCCGATATCGGAGGCCTTCCTCTTCCTCCCCCTTTAAGCCTCAAGCATCCTTGGAATGTGCTCTGGCCGAATTATTTGCGTCGAGCATCTACTCGCCGTTGATACAGTCATATATAGAACGTTTCGCCTCCGACGAATGCAGAAATAGTCGCGAGAAAATTAGCCGCGCTTGAATGAATTCCAATGAATCACTTCCTCTCATATTTAACAGTGGGCTTTCAAACCGATCGTCGCTTTTCCAAGCGACCAGTTTATTTGAACACGCGTTATAGACTGCGCCATGTCTAAATGTGTCGGGTATATTTTTCATATAACCTCATCTCGCAGAGATAAAATAGATCTGTATTAAGAAATTGCACACTTATAGCTACTCTTGAGCTTGAAAATCTCGTTAGTGGCAGAAATAAGTAACGCCGCACATTCTAGACAAATGTCCCATTTAACTGCGAAGCATCATTTAACGTTCATCGGAATTGTGGAACAGATTAATTTGACCGAATTGGATTATATTGCCATTTGTATTAATATTCTTCTGGATATCAAGGACATGCAGGAGCTTCCATGACGAATTCCAAAAATGTCGATAACGTAGAGAGACGATCGTCACTAACACAATCATACTATCCTTGTTGTGTTTCTTGTATGTATATATAAATCTTACGAAAATATATGTTGCTTTATTTTGCCATATTTAGCGGTAAACTTAAACTATAAAAATGTTTCTGCAAATTTTTCTGATATTTTTAAGCTTTCAGCTGTAAAGATAGTAATATCCTTTAAAATTAACAAAGCGTGCCCAGTATGTAGAAACTACAAATATTTTACATCGTTTATATCGAGCGAACATTTATTTTAAATTGTTATATTTGACAGGCAAATTACACTTGAAATGTCAATTTTGAAATTTTTATCGTTTTTGCCATATATTAAGCGATATTTCAATCTATCTTTACATTTTGATTGTGTAAAAGCATTTGTAATTCTGTGCAGCCAATTTTATAACGTAAAATTTGAAGAAAAATGTATGTACTTTATCGGTAAAGATTTGGACTATTCTTTTAATTATTAAAAAATCATAGTTCTACTTATTAGACAGTGTTGTCAATTGTCTCGTTTCACTTTGTGTTACTTCGAACCGTTGTCGTGAAACAATTATTCACGACATTCGAAAAGATTATTGATCGCAGCACGCGAAACGGATGATTCTCAAGAGGGTTGATGGAGTCTTTAATCGCGTGAATCGGCCTTAAGGCAACAGGTTCGACGGTAAAGGATACTATCGAGACAGGAGGGACGAGCCATCGGACGTCTATTACTCATGAATCGCGGTCTGCAGCCGGAATCCGTGCAACCCCGTAACCGCCGGGGTGGCTGCTAGATGAAGAGATGGCAGACTCAAAGGCCCAAACAGATTGCGCACCTTGATGGTGTCGTGTCTAGATAGCTGGGTATGAGACTACTGTCAAGAGGAGAGGAGACAGAGGCAGACAGAGTAACAGGGAGAAATAGTAAGCGAGAGAGATGCGAAGACGGATGAATATAATATGGCGTAATGATGTAATTATGTGTGTTGCGTCTCTTCTCCCTTCACGCATAATATGAGTTTAATCGTATTGCCGCTACTTTTAACAGACTTTAGGTCGCTTAAGCATACACAAGAACGAGAAATGTACGAGCGATAAAACGAGATTTATGGAAAAATTAACCTTTTTAATGATCGGTCTCTTGTCACGTTTAACAGTTTCGTTCTACAGTTTTCTGCAGACCAACTTCTTCATAGGCGCGCTTGTAGCATTCGGAAAAAAATAACGCTATTGAGTAATTGAATGGAGGTTGAATGATCCCGCGACGTGTCGATCGACAGCGAGCAATTTTTGCGCCGATCGTGAAAAAGACGTGTATGTGTATGAACTTTATTTTTAATAAAATTAAAACTTTCTTTCTGATAAAATCCGTGGAAAACGTATAAATCATCTCGGAGTCGTGTATTCATTCGAATATTTATCATCATATCGAAATCGCGCGCATATTCTTCGACAATTAAAATTTACGTAAATCCAATGGACTTCCTGCAAATATATATTTCTATACAGTCATTTATACACATCAATTTGTTAGCACACGGACACGCTGCATTAGTTTCCATATAAATCCGACCCCTATCTACCGCGATCCGCAAACTCATCCTCGCGGGGAGTTTGCCCCGCGGAGATACCGGGGTAGGCGGGAAGGGAGAGGAAAGAAGGCTCGCGACGCGAAAAAGAAAATCTAAAAGCGCGGAATTTCTTCCCTCTTCCGCCGGGCGATTGTCGGGACCAGCGCGACGATGAAGCGACGACGGGATAAAGACACCGATGACGATGAAAGAGGATGACGCGGTCGGTATAATGGAGGAGAGCTGCCGACACCCTCGAGGGTGTGTATACGTGGAAACGTATATAAGGGAAATACACCTAGGTGGGTCACCAGCTCCGGGCGATGGTCGAAGGCGCGGCGACAGGGCTAACTCGTGCAAGCGAATATACGTAAGGGAGAACGTCAGGAACGTACTCGCCCTCTTCTCAGGAAGAGCCGTCGTTTCTATGCTCGCGCGCGCGATCCAGACAATTCCTCGGCTACGGCACTGAAAGGGGATAACACGGACATCCTTGACGAGCGCTTGACGCGAGATTCGCTACATAATGTCTCGCAAGATGGGCCAAGAGAGTTCATTCATCCCGTCAGTTGGGAAACGTCGTGGGGGATTTTACGAGCGTTGGGGGAGATCGCGGGCGAGCTAAAATACACGCCGATCTCGAGTCACCGCAGTACGTTACGGTCTCATTTGATTACTTCTGGCCATTGCCGCCCGTGAGATTGGAGTTGGCCGGATAAGATCCGTAGTGTCGACGAAATGGACCGCGCGGGGAAATGTGAAAAATCTCGCGCTGTGCCCGATCGCGAGATACCGTCGGACACGTGTAAACTGGGACATGGCTGGCTGACGTTAGGACGTGCAACGTCGTGCGCGTCTTTTTATCTAGAATGCGATCAATTCCAGAATCCCATCGTCTTTCGCTTTCGCGCTGACGGCTTATTCGGAAATTCGACGAGCTAGTTTTCCTTCGGTCATACTCGGGATGATTTCGGTTTCATCGCGAGGATTTAATCGTCGACGAGAAATACGAGAAAATTCATCGGCTACGCTTTTGCAAAGCGATAACTTCTCGAAATGACACGACTGTCGGAAGATCCGCGGGTATTTGCGATCCTCATCGGGCCGCAATCCGCGTAAGATCCCCAATCAGTCGGCGGAAATAGCGTCTAGATCGGAGATGAGATTTTCCACGAATCAAGCCGGATCATTCCGCCTTCCCAAGTCAAATGCGTAATCTAAATTTCTGCCGGCGCTTTGACTGCGGATAGAACCAATTTTTGCTTACACCAGCAACTCGAGAGCTCCGGGCTACCGTTTTCCGCAATGTTGAACCGGGCTAATTAGTGATTTCGCAGTTTTCTCCCGTCCTCTTTTCTCTATTTTCTCTATGTCTTCAAGTAGCCGGAGTTTCGGATCTTTACGAGCTTCCTACTGAATGAAAGAGAGAGAGAGAGAGAGAGAGAGAGAGAGACAGAGAAAGAGAGAGAGAGAGAGAGAGAGAGAGAGAGAGAGAGAGAGGGAGACTCCTTAGTTTGTCAATTTCAGCAAGGTAAATGCGCTTCTTACTTATCCGCAAAGCAGTTCCTCGTAGTGTCGGATATAATGTTTGATCCATTGACACAGTACTTTGATCTCGCAAAGTTGGCATAGAAAACGCAACGCAGAGATTGCGACAAAAATCAATATAATAGTCGTTTATACGTTTTATCAGATGCAAAGCGACGTTTGGAGAAGAGCGACTGGTCCAACATATATCTGAAAGTAAATAGTCTCAAAAAGCATAAGGAAATTGCAATATAATGAGCAGATTATCTCCGGAGACATCAATCACAAACGATATATACGTTTGAAGCAAAGAGGCAAGATCCGAGGCGCGCATGCAATAGTTACATCAATAAACGTGCTTTCTTTCGAGCCTCACTTGTAACGATATTGTACGGCTGACCAAAGCGCATGTTTTTTTAATACGTCTAACTGTAGCCTCAAAAGCGTTATTGTTCTTGGTTAACGTCGGTATTCGGGAATTTGCATCGCGCTAAGCGAACTCGCAATTATGCCTCACGGATTTAAATCGCTCTCGTCGTCACGAGATTCGCGCGCGGATCACGACGAATGGCGAAATTACACAGTCGTCTCCTCTCACTTCTGCCTGAATGGCGAAACAATTTGCTACTTCAGCAGTCTCGCCGACGACTGCCGGCGACGGCAACGGCGGGTGCTACTGCCGCTGCTGCTGCCGTCGTCGCCGTCGTTGGAAGACACTCTTCTTTCAACCCTGCGTGAACAATACCGTCCCATTAACAGATGCGATCTGCAGCCGCTAATACTCGTGCCGGATGATCGCCCGCTCGCGATAACGAGCAACTAAGTCGACAGCCGCGTTCTCGCTCAGCTGACATGAAAAATCATTACGTCTCTCACGGTCGACGGCGGGTCGACAAAACGGCGAGAAAAGGGGAAGCCCGGCGAGATGCCGCGTTGTTCCCGGCGCGTTTGTTGCACGAAAACTGGAAATAGTCCTCGAGCGGAGAAGAGAGGCGAGTGAGAATGAGAGAGAGATCGAAAGCTGGAATTTCTCAGAAGAAAACTCTCGCGAGACACAAAACATTTTTCCAGCCGTACATGACGAAAGTTCTGCGACTAATTTTAAATCTTCACTCGAGACTATCAATAGGATATAAATTTTAAAGAGTCACGAGATCATACTAGCGTCCAATTAAATTTTGATAAAAGGAAGACCTTTCTGGATCTCATTAAGAATGCATCTACGGTCAAACACACACCGGCCAGCGAGCGGAAGAGAGAACGGACAAAGGAGGGAGCATACGATAACAGAAACGTAGGTCACTATGTGTCCAGAGACGAACGAAGAGCGACGGGGGAGGTCCGGCAGAGGCGGTTTCAGTTGGTGATGATAGAGCAGCTTTTGCATAGTCGGTCTTTTCCGTATATCCCCGAGCTTCCCGCGCCTCGTTCCGCACCCTCGCTCCTCTGCTATTTCCTTCTCCCCCTTATTCTCTCTCTCTCTCTCTCTCTCTCTCTCTCTCTCTCTCTCTAGACGCGTCGATTCCTCGAGCGTCTCTTTCCAGCCCGTGACTCTCTGTATAAACAGCCCGAAGAAAGAAACCGAATCTCAGCCTGTGGCTGTGTAAATAGCGCGAGATGGCCGGTCGGCAGAGAAACCACTGGCCGTGGATCTCATTTATCCGTGTCGCGCTGACACGGACGCGAGGGCGATGTATTGGTAACGGCTGCGTCCGACCACGACGAGGACACGCGACCGTGATCGAGGGTGTGCGCGCCGTGTGTGAAAGGGAGATCGGAGGATGCGATATAACGGTGATGCGGTGATGCCTGTGGGGTAGGTAGCTGGATAGGTGAGAGCAACCGAAAGGCTGCAGCGTAAGTAAAGGATAGGGTTGAAACGGGTTGAAAAAAAACGACGGCGGCGGAAAGGTGGCGGTTGATTGGGGGTCGGATGCTTTGAAGCGAGGGATAGTCCGACTTTGATTAACCCTTTGACGCCGCGTCGCATCGCGTCAGGCGTTCGCCTCATCGGGGGATATCTACGGCGCGATGCAGTTCCATCCCTAATGAAAATGCTGCCGCCCGCGGGCTGGGGCGGGCAAAGACGCGGGATTTTATCCTCTCGGGTGACGATCGCCGATACCGCGGAATCAAGAGCGAAGATAATTGGGTATCGGCACGTTAATCCCGGCCGCCGATAAGCTCCGATCGCGCGGAATTTCCCGTTGTGACTGACTGACAGCATCCGCCGGATGCAGGGGGACGGTTATCGCGTTTCGGGCAAGGATTTTCGGGTCGTTGGAGCGCATCGGCGTAACGAAATAATTTACGTTTCGATTAAAAACAGCGGGCGAAACGACGATACAGCGCTGTTAGTCGGCGCGATTCAAAGGGCCGCGTATGATATCGGTGTATTATATTTTTTGCCAACCCACCCCTCCGGCCAGGTCTTCGTGGTTACGGCGATTTGCGCAAAGCGGTTCAGGTTCGTCGACACGTTGTCACTGAAACGTGTCCGCACTCAGGTATTGAATGGAGCTCTTTCATAAAGGTCTTTTTATCAACTGCCATTAATCGCCGATTGAACGTATTCGACGGTAAACTTAATGCGTTTCTCGCGAAATTTCTCGAATAATGACGAGCGCAGCGAAAACAAAAATCAAAGTTATTGGGAACTTTATCAGCGTGTAATTCAAATAATATTCGTTACGTTACTTTCTGAGGATCAACGTCGGTCACAGAAAGAAAAATCGAGTGACTAATTAATTGGTCATCAGCGTTGTATTGAACGCGCAGCCGCCGATGGAGAGCGCGCAATTTTCGTGGAAATTACGGAGTGATTATCGGTCGCGCACGTGTCTACGCGCTATTCCACTCAGGTCACCGACAGCAATTATCCCCGTAAACTGGAAGACGGTAAAAAAACGCTCTTTCTCATTACGCCATCAAGTATTTAAACACAAACGAACGGGAGGCGCATTATGCATTTGCCTTAGCGTCGCGCTGCCGCTTTCGCTTCTCTGAGGCGCTTCTCATTATCCCCGGCGCATTCGGAAATAATCGGCGATTAGGATGGACGACTTCTCGCGAATAACACAATCGAGCACACGCTCAGTCTCGCTTTAATGTCGTGTGTTTAGCTCTTTCTCTCTTCTTCTCTTTTACATCGGTAAGACTAAGCGCGATTTAACAGCTTAAGCATTTTCTTAACGTGACATTTTGCGCGTACCCATCGAAATAAATCCGTATTAAAAAATTCACGAATACACACGTTCAATCTGAATAAATCAGGTTTTTGATGTGCGTCGATTTGCAAAAATTAATCAAACACGAGGAAGGCCAACGAACGCGAATCACCGCGGTTCATCGATCGCACGCGCTCATCAGCCTAGCGACAAATGAATACGGCAATTTACCGATTCAGAGCAACACCGAATCATTATGGACAAATTACGCGCATTCGAAGGGCCGTAAACTCCATTATTCCGCTCCTGCCATTAAAAACTTCCATGGGAGGAGGGATGGAACTGCGCGCGCGACGTTGAAAGCGTTCGTTCCGCAGCGGAGAAAAGCGTCGTAACATTACGACAAGTAGATACAAGAACTTCCACTTTAAGAATCCATCTCTGCTACGACCTCTGCAAATCGTGTGCGTTCATTTCATCGAAGGTGAAACGGCCGACGCCCTATATGATTCTATATGATATTGAATAGAATGTTCACTGAGAAAAAAATGTTTGCAACTATATAGTCACATAGAGAAATAATTACTATAAATTGACCAAGAAAATCATTTTTTAATTGAATTCTATTATAATATTGGTAATAATAATCATATATGCGTTATATACATGTTACTACTACAATTTTCGTGCTGGAACAACCAAAAAATATAGTTGTGTCCAAAAATAACTATAGTTTTAGTTAAATCAACCATTTCTTTCTTTCAGTATATATGATATGATATTAAATAATACGATATATAATATTACATATAATATTACACATAATATTGTGAGATATAATATTACAATATCATATATGATGTTATAAACGCAAAGAGAATATTATAATTAAACGATATGAAATAGAACTCTTTTTGAAAAAAAAAACAAAAATTAAGTAAAGGGCCTATAAGAGTTCAAGCGAGAGCTAAGACAGATGTCTCAGTGCAATAACACTAAAATATATAAGAGACTCTCTCTTATTTGAGAGGATATTTTATTAAAAAAGGAACCATACGCGTTTCGGTCTAACTTTACAGACCTTCTTCAGTGGTAAACTTGAATTTTACAATAATAAATACATAAAACGTTTGTCATAATAATCGCAAGACAAAAAGATATCGAATATATAAACGTTGCAAACCGGGGACGGAGGTTACACAAAAAAATTAAAAAAATATATTTTTGATCTTAAGTAAATATATCGAGACAAAATGACATGGTGGTAATCGTCCTTGTTAGTGACCAGTTAAAAGATCCATTATTCACAGAAGCATTTGATAGGGTGCTGTGATGGAAGTCAAATATTATAATAATAAATATTATAATCGTTTTCATATAAATTTTTTTAAATTTTATTATGCTTCTAGTAATAAATTTGTAAGAATAAATTGCCAGTAATATTTATCCTGCTAAGAAACATAGTAAATTTCGCTAGAAATAGCACAAATTTTTAACATTTTTAGATTTAATTTTTTAACACATTTCAGTTCCCAAAATATAAATAGCATATATGAAATAAAAAAAAACAGTCAATTACTGTCGATTAAGTGTCGATTTAATCCTTGGTTACAAAATCTCTTAGTAATTTTCGTTATAAAATTCTCACAGCGCATGAATAAAATGTACATGTTGATTTAACAGGATTGTTACTTTAACTATGCATTTTGTACAAATTATTAACGTTCGGTATATAAAGTTTATCACTCTGCAATCGCGAGACCAGCGTAATGAAATAATGGCATAAGAAAAATAGTGTAAAACGTACGCAAAATCGACAGGAAACGGGACTCGAAAATATCCTGCTTTTTCCATTCTCTTTCGCCGTTGTTTCCCCGTTATTCGCGAACGGGCAACTCTAACCACAACTACTAGCGTTTCGAGTTCTCCGACGAACACTTCACGCCCCTGACAGCGGCGTGTTGCAACGGTGGAGTAGCTCGCACCGGAGGTTAAATCTCAGTTGACGCGGGTCGCGGTGTCGCACGCGCAAAAAGAATTAATATCTCTTGTAAGTCGTCGCGAAATCAATAGAAAACCGGAGTCAGGCGCGCACAGCGGCGCGATGTCTAGCCGGTGTGTATACGTAGACGGCCGCGACGTCCTCGTGGTGGTGTGTCACACGCGCACATGCATGTCCAAGGGTCGGACAGTGCTACTGGCAGCACTGTGCTGATTTCTCGAGGGATATAACAGAACTTGGACCCGTACGTAATGTCAATCCAATCCACGTCCTCCTAATGCCTGTGCCCGACAGCGACCTACCTTCTCGTGCTGCAGAATTGCAGTCATTCCTTTAGCGGCCCGTGCAGATCCTCACCCCCTCTCTCTCCCCCTCTCTGTCGTCCGCCAGCCTCTCTCATTCGGCGATACTTTCGCGACACACTGCTCAGAATGAACGAGAGTTTCTCGATCACGAAGAGAACACACCGGCCGGCGTTTCAAGGGAGTGCCGCGACATCGGCGAAGACACGTCAAGACGACAGTGACAATCGCCTGCCGGCCTGCTATAACGAAGCAATCCGCGGAGGTACAATTAAAAGTTCGTAACCCGACGGCTTGCACGATCTCGCGAACACGTACATGGACATACGCACACACTTGTATTCACACGACCACGCGCGACACGTGCGATCTACGAGCCTAATGATTCCCTGGGTCAGATCAAAGTTAACCGACTGGCAAGTCCGAGAGCGTGTGCAACGGCGACGGCGACGACGACGACTATGAGGAGGACGCAAACAAGAACGGGGACGATGACGACTACGGCCCGGACGCTTTCCCACTTCAGTTTCGCAACTAATTCGTTATATTCAAGTTTGAATAGCGTAATTCGAGAGCAGAGTTTCGTAATTGCCAGGCGGAATCTCCAAAGGGGATAACCGCCAGTCTTCATAAGGAACTCATCGTCGGAATTACCGCTAACGGCGCCGGCGCTCATTCGAAATGATTGTTTTCGAGTTTTGCATAATGCATACGCATCACGGAGCGTACAGGGTGTCTGAATTCACGTGTCCGAGCGTGCAGGCAGAAACTTTATAGAAAACTGAATAGAAAAATCCTCCATCATTCTGTGAATTGTTGGCACGACAATTATTGAGATATTAGTGGAGGAAAATTAGTGAGGCATCTTTTATATATCAAAATCATATATATCAGAATTTATATATCAAAATATTCGCTAAATTTCTTTGAGCAAAAAGTGGTATTTTCCCTTGAGGTGATAAAAAAAATACTCGAAACCACTAAAGTGAATGTTTCACTCAAGATGAGAGTGGATTCTGACTCCATATACTATATATGATTCATATGAACAGATGTTTCAATGGATTAAAGTGAATATGTTCCTATGGTACAATCAGATTCATTTTTCAATTTTAGGTAAAAATATTCATTCAATGATTGAGAGTGGAAAATTCACTCACATGGGAATGAAAAATAATTCAAGTACCTCGGCTGTTACTCTACTTTTTTTCAATGAAACTTCCCTTCAGGAAATTTTGAGAATAAAATTTTCGTTATTATTATTTTGCTTTCAATGCGCATAGATATCCAATTTGCCGACGTCGCGATTTTAAACGGTTATAACAGGCGAATGAGTCAACGTAGCAACATGAAATAAAAAGTAATATTTTTGGGACGCGTTTCCGCACGCGACTATGTCGCTCTTTCGTCGTCTATTTGGAAGGGCCGAGTGTCGTGATCGATTAAAGCATGGCAAACACGCTCGCACGAACAGCACGCAACCTCTTTCATTCGAGTTGCTCAGATTCTTTTCCTCGTCTAGTCTGTTGTAACAATGAGGAGACTAATATTGTTACTGTAGATCGATGTAAAGAGATAATTATTGTGGTAAAATGATATAATACAAGATATTTATGTTCAATTTCACGAACTTTCAGGGGGTAATCTATTCTAACGGCCGAAAATGAAGGTCAATTTCAGGATTTATTTTTAAGGAAATAGTAGGCTAATCAGATTCATTTTACATATTATAGTTAAGTACATATTTAGGTACATTTATAGCCAGAATAATAATATTTTTTGTATTAAAAAGTATTAATAAATATAAACAATATGGGACCATCTCGCAAAGCCTGTCACGCGCGAACCTAAAAACGGTGCAGGTAATAGCTCCTGTCTGGGATAAAAAAAATCTCTCTCAAAATGGGTATTAAAGTTCCATTCATTCTCCACAAATTGACGTGCAAAAATTTTGAAAAAATTAAAAATTTTATATAATATTTTGAAGAAAACGTGCGATTTTCGGCCGAAAATACGGTTTTTTTAGTTATTACCAAATAGTTAACAAGAGAAAAAAAACTCTACGCCATCTCTAAGCTTGTTTATTCTGTTATTATATTGATATCAACCGAACGTGAAGATAACCAGAATAATAATATTTTTGAAATCGCCACCATTAAAAAAAAGTCGTTTTGAGATAAACGCGTTTAAAGTTTTGGTAACTATTTTCTACGAGATAAAATGATAAGTATTTTATTATTACTCAGCTATTCCTGCACCATATTATAATCCTTCTGCATTGACTAAAATATCCTCCGCAATCAATCTCCTAAATCTGCGAGTTGATTTGGCTTCTCGCGTGTTGTATTGCGCTCGACGATTGGCAGCATCGACGCGCTGTTGATCCACAAACATACACCAAACATACACAAACATAAACCACTAATATCCTTTGTCGCCAATTTTTAGATTTAACACATGCATAATATCAATGTATGCCATTGTTCCCTCGTTGAATGTACTGCAACCAATATATGCTGCTATTTCGACCTGAGCACCATTGGAGGATATTTTTGGCGCGATTTTCCATAATACATATTTATAAGAAATGGACAATATAACATATAGTGATTATACAATGCGAAAAAGAAAGAGAGAGTATTTACGCCAGATATATATCTCGCAAAGGACTTACAGTAGGTAAATATCTCGGAAATATATCGAGCGACAACATCTCCCGAGCAGCCAGAACCAGAAACCAACGAACGACTATAACTTCGTCAATTTTTAGAATTTTCCAATCATTTAAGACTCAAAATACACGTAAAGGATAACACTTTTAAAATATGTAATAAAAAGGAACGATTTTTTTAAATTTTCAGAGTAGATTACCCTCTTAATTGCACACGACGCTCGAATATATCTGAATCCAGACATCCTGTATGTACGCGTCGTTGTTGGCGAAAAAGCGGTGGCAGCGTCGGGTTTCGTCGCAATTTATACGCGAAGTTGCCTTAATTGCAAGCAATACATATATAATGTATGTATGAGTAGGTACGTATATGTATCGTCCAAATTAGAACTCACCGCGAGATTTTTCAGATGCGCCCGGGGATGTTGAAACTCACAATCCTCGAGGACTATGGCATTCTAGCCCCTCTAAACCGGCGTGCTTCCAATCCTCTTAAAGTGCGCGGTACTTAACGCTGTGTTCGCGCTCCTCTTCCTCACTTCTGAAGAGCTTTGCGGTTCACGTACTTTTACGCCCTCCTCCTCGAGACCACCTCTCCTCAAACAAAAAAAGAGAGGATTGTATTGCAAACTCACGTCAATTGATTCAAATGTCTGAATGTGTGTGCCCCGATGTATACATTCTCACGAGATAAAGTTAATTTTACGCGGCCGATAATCCGACGAAATTATTTCGCACGATCGTCGAGAGCGCATTAAATCTACCTCCGCATAGCGGTAGCAGAGAGATCTTTTTACAGTAGGATTTTCAGAGCAATTCCCCGTCGAGCCGTTCATTTATCCGCGATCGTTGCCGTTCAGGTCAACAAGGCGATTTCGCTCGGGGCAATCATCTCGTATCGAAGATCGCCCTCGCTAACATATTTAACTCGCCAACTTTTTCGTCAACACGGTTATTTTTCTTGAGTCAATTATCCCGAGGCGGAGATTGTTTTCAGTAGGATCCGAGTATCGTTACGAACGAACGAACGAAAACACGAGGTGGAAGAACTTAAGATCAGGGGAAAGTCCAATATTGTCTCTCTTGCATCCACGGTGAAATAGGCGTGCGCGCGCGAACGGCATCAACGAGACAAGCGCTACGCGGAAAAAAATTTTGAGTAGATCAATCAAATATCATAATGAATTATGAACGCACCAGAATTCCGACTGAAGTTGCTAAAATTCTGTTCAAGTTGACAAGAATTTTTGATTAACCGAACAGGATTCCGGTTAATTAAGTTAATAAGTTTTCTGGTTGAACAGAACTCTGATAACTTCAATCGGAATTTTGGCTCATTCATATTTCATCGGGTATTCAGTTAATCCAACCAAATTTCTTTTTCTCGTGAAGAAAAAACCTAACGAACCGATGAATCGGCCAACTCGATGGCGAGTGCGATACAGGATGGAATTCTGTATGGATGCCATAATGAGCCAATTATGACGACATTGCCGGAATCGAGTGACCGGGTATGTTGAAGACCATTCTCATCCACTAATTAACTTGTTCGGACGACGGCGTGGCCCGTAATGCGAAACCGACGCAATGCCCGGCAGCGATTAGCAGTTTCATCGATCTCAAGACGCAGCCTACGAGGGCGAGGCACCGCGCGTCGGTTTGTTCATTTGTGCGTTGAATATACATATCGTAGACACAATATGCCTAGCAGCTCGGGACCATTTGTTTCTGACAGACCAATAGGAAAGCCTCAAAAACTTTGCTGACTGGATTTCGACTGACAATTCCGCGAAACGAGCGGGATTGTCAAGCGTAAAATTCGTTCGGTCAGGGACAGAAGGAAGGGCGGGAAGGAGGAAGGGAGGTAGAACATATAGGTGGATGGGTGAAGGTAGGACGAGGGGGATTGGCCGGAAATGGCGGATGTCACGGTTGCACGAGCTCCGAACGACATGTTGGTAATCGAGAGAGTATTCAAATGCTTGGCCGATACGTGACCGTCGTCCGGAAGTGTATACTCGCCAATGTAAAGCACCTAATGGCGTTTTGGATAACACAAAGTTCGTAGTGCGCGCGCGAGCGCGCTTGGGCCCAGCTTTGTCCGACTTAAAATGAAATGCGCGAGCTACGTTTGACACGCACGTGTGGATACGCGTAGACGTTAATAACAATGATGATCCTGGAAGTGTATTTACACGGATATGCTAACGCGACATCGGTCATGTTCAAGTTCGTTAATGGAAATCGAAATCGATTTACTTGTTTAACCTGGCTCCGACAGAAGTCAAGAAAGTAGCACACAATCTCCCAAATCGTCTCCCAAATAGCATGCATGTAACGATAATCATGAAAAATCCGCATGTGTCGTTTGCATGAAAAAACAACGCGAACATGCTTGCATGATTCATGAAAGAGCGTATTACAGAAACCATCAAAAATTTCCCCCTTTAACATAGCATTCTTGTGCAATCAAATATAAATCCGATAAATTATACTCGCGTTGCTTCTCTTGGGATTTATACAACGAGAAATATATACAGGGTGTCCCAGACTCTCCTCCGCATATTTTGGGAATATAGAACGGGTTGAGGTGAACATAAAAGTTTTGCGATATTTGCAATAATAACCGAGAAATTATTTATAAAAGGTTAAGAAAAAACGCACGCTGAATGGTTGAGGAAACGCTCGCGACTCAGTAATATAGTAGGCAGATGTCAGCGCGCAACTTACGAGTATATCGCTATGATCCTACGTCTTACCGCACCGCGCCGAGGCGAGATGTAGAAGTGCAACCATATAAATATAAATATAAGCAATGGTGCGTTGTTTTTCCAATCATTGCACGCCGACATCCGTTATATTATTAGGTCGCGAGCGCTCCACCTTCAACTATTCAGCGTGCGTTTTTCCTTAATTTTTTATAATTAATTTCTTGGTTATTATCGCGAATATCGCAAAACGATGTGCGTCTTTTATGTTCACCTCAATCCATTCTATATCAATCCATTCCCACAAAATATGCAGAAAAGAGTCTGGGACATCCTGTATATATGTATAAAATGTCCCACTTCTACCGTATTATTTTGTAATAAAAGACTGCAACGGTATGGAGACAATTTTTGCTTCGAAAAAATATCGAGGGAAATTATCGTATTTCTCACATTTGTCGAATTTTTAGCATTCTGTACGCATTTTTAGCTTTCTTTTGGAACATTTAAATCCAAATTTGAAAACGAACTGGAATTTATTAAAGAATATAATTTTGATGTCCATTTGTCTTTGCCGTGAATAATGTGCGAGTAAAACTTCTTTATCAATCGTTTTCTATAAAAAAAGTTATCAATACCTCGACGTCTTTTTTTCACTATTTGTAGCTGCTATCTTCCTCGTCGATCGATGGAAGACAATCGCAGGACTATATTATCAGGTCTCGATCAAACGCAATTTAACTCGCTCGAATAGCTCGCACTCGCGTAATTCAATCTCTTTGATGTTCACGTCCGGCTGCCCTAACTTGCAAAATTCGGCAGCCCGAGGGGTAAAATTACAGATTCAATCTAGACAGTTATCAGTGAGAACCCCTTGATAGCTTATTCCGCCGGAATGGCGCGCCAGATATCTCGGCTACGGCTTAATCAAACATTAACAAGATGTTGAACTGCTTAACGATTCTGTATCATTTAGGCCGTTCAATAATCAATCTACGCCAAGATCTACATAGTGCATTTACATATTTCTCGACCTGTAAAACGGGATCGGATTCAATGGCGTTGCACGATCGTGACGAGAGAGACAGGAATTCCCGGGTCTTCTCCACGGCTGTGCCGTAAATCGACGGGCGCGATATTGGGCGCAAGTCTTAATTGTTTTCGGCGACGGTCGATATACCATGAAAATGCGCGTGGAGGTAGCGCGCCCGTACGTGCGAACGGCTGATCTAAAAATCCGTCGGCGGGCGCCGTAAATCACGGGGCCGCCGGCGTTTCGCATTATATGAGACACGTTCCAATAATCGCGAATTGCCTCGAAACGTAATATACCGCGACTCCTGCCAATAAAATTCCTTTTTGCCGTCTGGACAGTCCATATACGAGCCTGCAACGTGACGAAAGGGTCCTTCGGTAGGTAGCGGCGCGGATATAGTAAGAGATAAATCTCGTCGCGTGATCTATACCCCCGGAATAGATCGCGAGGTCATCTGGTCGGCCGAACGAACGAATGGACCAACCAACCAACTAACCATCCGACCAACCAACGAACGAGCGAGCCGAACCGAGCGAATTAAATCGCACGTCGAGCGGAAGGGTCGAGCGAAAAAGCTCCGGGATATGATCGAAACTTTTAACTACCCCACCCTAAAAACTTGCACGAAATTAACAGGTAATTAAGCTCCCGTAATGCCGCGTAAAACTTTCATTGGCATATCGCCGCTCGTTTCACACACCCCACTCCTTTTTCGTTTTACCGTCCTGTCTTCTCCACCTTCTCTTTCTCCTTCTTTCACTCTTCCGTCGCTGATTCAGCTAATTAACCGTCCTTCGAGGAACGAGCGGCATTGCGTTCCTGAGATCGATGAGTTCGGTGTAAAAACGCGGATTATTAATGCATACGTGCAACGCACTTCTTTTTTTTTTGGATTTTCAATCGATCGCGGCCGCGGACAGAAGTGAAGCTCGCCCTCCGCGCTGCAGCTTCTGCGCGATAACGTTAATTGTAATAAATCTCGCGGATAAAAATCTGCAACGCGTCTCCGCGTTGTTTTCTTCTACCATGACAGACAGAGGGAGCGCGCGGCCGACCGGCCGACGTGCGCGCCCCCTCGCCGCGTGAATCTCTCGTGTCCGTTTATTAGAGGGCGCTGCGTGCACGCGAGATCAACGATAATCCGCATAAACGCAATGGTGACGGGGTGAATTTTCAGTTTCACACCGCGGCAGACCGCGATCGATCGATTTTCCGTTGATTTCACGAGATCGCGCGCCAGTCGATTTGACCAATGATATTCCGCCGCGTAAAAATTAACGCGGGCAACGTCCAACTTTCACCGGAACACTAATTGCACGAAGATACTGATCGGCCAAGCGATAACGCCTGATAATTTCCGCGAAATATTTTAGCGCGACATGTCGGAACGCAAAGAGCGGAGGAGATAGAGAGAGATCACATCTAATTCGGCTCGGGATCGGGAATTTATTGCGGAATCCCTGGCGATTAAATTTCGCTCAGTTATCGATTGGACGTCGTGAACGACAGTAATCCAGCGCGAGAAGTGCGCGCATGCGACGCGTATCGCGGAAATCGTTGACATTATTACATTGATTAGCCGCTACGGCTATGAGATTCACGTGCGTGCGTGAGTAAGTGCGTGCGTGCGTGCCGCGACGCGTGAGGAAAAAGGGTATATTAAATCCATCGCGCTGAAGCCTGCCTTTTATGCCCTCGTTCCGTAAATGTCCGTGTATATCTTTATCGTTCGCTGCGCAGTACAGCGAGTGGCCTGTAAAAAAAAAAAACGAGAGAACGAGGACATGAAATATTTCGCTACGGCGAGCGCGCGAGAGAGCCCGGCCAACCAACGTTCCATTAGTGCCCCCCTCGTTCAGCAAACTCATCATTATCGCGAATGTAACGGGTACACACTTGTGAGACCCATCTTCTTTTACCTTTCTCTCTCGTTCTCTCCTTCTTTTAATAGTGCACACCGTCCTCGTCGTCACCGTCGTCGTCTATTCGTCATTATACAAAAAAATATTAGACACAGCCGTGCTCCCCGTTAGGTAGTTAAAATTATTTGGAGAGAGAGAGAGAGAGAGAGAACATTTGAGAGGGAGTCTTAGTAAAAATGAATCTTAGTAAAAATAAAACTCAGGATTGTTGACCAAGGTGAATCGTCTCGAGTTTGAAAGAACAAATCGCGCGTGTAGCAAGAAAGACCCGGTTCTATCTTACATCGATCGTGGCGGAAATAATCTGGATCAAAGCTTTCCCCCTCATCCTTTATCTACACTCCTATACTCCTATACGGCGTGCAATGTTTGCGCGAGCGGCTCGAGCGTTTCGTATAATCCGCTCGTGCGACGACAACGGGCCACTACCCTCGATATTATTACAATGTGAGCTTCGCTCCATCGTATCTCGCACCGCACTCTTGTCTATGACGACGATTGAAAAAGCACACCGTCGAATTTCGTGTAAATGTTACAAACTGATCGACGGCCCGCACGTCTCTCGCGGCGGCTTTCTGCACGGAAGAGGAAAGTAGACACGAGTCGAAATTTTGGTCCCACTTCAGACCTGAACTTTCTAACATCTGTACATTCTGAATATATGGAAGCTAAAATCCTACTTAGTGCCTCTAAATTGCATACAAAACGCTACTTGTGAGTTCTAAAGAGAACTTTTCGGCAAACTTAGTAGGTTAAATAGAAACAAAAGAGAGTGATATAGATTTTGGGGCACCAAAATAGGCATTAAATAGAACATTGAGGTTGAAAGTGAAATTAAAATTTCGTCTTGGAAAGAAAGTAGATTCGCGACAAAGTTAGGCCACAAAAGTTCAATTCGCTTAACACGAGACCAAAACGTTGACGACGACGACGACGCCGCCAATTACGCCGGGCTTATCGCTTAGTGATAATTCAGGTGCGAATTACTTCGGCGATTGCACTTAACTAATTGGCCCGTTAAATTATACGCTATACATTTTAATCAGTGATATCACGCTGCCCGCATTCGAACAATATATCTCCGCGTCGGCGAGCGCCGTGCAAATTTGTATTTACTGCGAATCGCTGGATAATTCACCACTGACCCTTTAATCACAGTAATGAATATCTCAAGCAAAAAGTCACTTGCCGCCACTGCCGACTACGAGACGACGACGACGACGACGACGGGTAACCAATGCTTTATGACTCGAAAGCCGTTTTTCAAAGCGCTCGAGGAGTTCCTAATCGAGGCCGAGAGTGGGATCGAATAAAGATCTAAGTCTCTTAATTGGCGTTTGATCACCGACTTATAAGAGCGATCTATGCCAAACTGTCCCTGCCTCATAATCAATCAAAGCGGCGTGATTAATAGCCGGAGATAATGAAAAATGATCGACTCAAGGCGGCGAGCACGAAACTGCATTTGCTCGTTTTCGTATCGTCATTACTAACCCGTCGCAAAACGTTCTTCGCTAATGGCCACGACAAAACTGTCTTGCATTTAAATAAAAACACATCGAAATATAGTTCATATTAATTGATGGAAATATAGGCCGATCAGCTCGGATTTCTAACGCTGAGAATATCCGATATTTCGTTTTATCAGGATAAAGATAATTGCCAGTAATTTTTTCCAATATGCTAGACGAGTAAGAACAAAATTAAAGAGAAATTTTGGATCGAAATTTCGGTTCCACATTAATTCTATAAATTCTAGGAAAATTGAAACATTAATAGAGAATCTTGAATATAATGTTAGATCGATGTGCTGCTTTGATGGTCTAAATGGCTATTTATTGCCATGTCGAGAATTAACCCCTTAAATGGTACGCCCGGGAAAATTTTTTCGTAAAACATTAAATTCTTCTTGATTCACATAAATTATTGTATTTCCCCTCTCTTAACTCTTAAGCAAACAGAAATTTTACTTGATCTTACGTTCCATTTTCCGAAATTCTTCAAAGAAAACAGTAATAAAGAGAAAATAAGTCTAAACATGCTTTAAAAAAAGAGAAATCGTCAAGTTATCTTAAATCATCACTGAAGAGATTGAAGAAAATTTGCTTAAATTTAATATTTGATTACTTCAATATATATATATATATATATGTAGAACCCGAACTTCACCCTCTCGACTCGGGATTGCGCACGACGTCGCGTATCGCCGAGTCAAAGTAGTCGCAAGGCGCGTTTAATCGCCTGCCCGAATTGCTTCATTCTCGAATGGTTCTTAATTCGGCAAACGTGCTCGAATAACGTGCGCACGCGCGAGCGCTCCGATCCGGTATTTAATTCAGGTGTCACTTGTGTGCTTAAGCACGCGCGTTTAAGGCTTGTGCGCCGCGCCGCACCGCACCGCACCGCATCCAGCCGTGTCTCTCCGCGCCACACCGCGCCGCTCTGCGAGCTAAATCAAACAACGCTGCAAATTGCAAATGGGAACTAATTGCTTTCGCGCTTTACTTACAACCGCAGTAACGTTTTAACAAGCTCTGACGCAGAGGCGTGAGCCGGCATCGAGGGGCTAGCCTCTCGTAACGGGGAATTTAATGTGCATAAAGGACACAAGAGCGCAACACACAGAATTTCCAATTAGTATCGCCGACAAAAGTGAAACTCAATGAGGCGAGCGGCCGCGCCGCACATCGATTGCATAATAACGAGAGAAAATCGGCAATCAGATTACAGGAGAATCACGGTAGCGCCCAAATGCACGCGAGCGCGTACTTGCATACGTTCCTCTTCGTCGCCCATGGACTCATAATTATTTTAATGCAACATAATGTGCGAAAGATACAAAGCGCGCACGTATGATCAAAGCGGGCGCGCAAGATTATCCTCACCGCTTCTGAACACGAGGACCGCGTCGCGATTTTCGCGAATATCGCGCGCCGACAACGCGAAACGCGTTAAATTAATCTGTTTGCGAGAATTTCGACATTGTATTTCTCGTTGTTAAAACCGAGTTATAATTTTGACTCCGAATTAATTCTGCAATTTACATCGAAATATAAGAACCAATCTCGTGATGTAACAATATAAATAAAAGCTATTGTCCTATATTGATATTAAAAAGATTATTTGTTGTTTTGTTACCGGTTGGAAAAGTATTTAATTAAGAGTTATTTAATATCTGGTCGTGTTTCTCAGTATGGGCATTTGATTTTTGTCTTTTCTCTCCCTCTTAATTTTAACAAACAATATACTAATTATATAACTCGTTTGACTGTGGAAAATGTATAATAAGCAAAAATTTGATTCTATAGGACTCGAAGACTCGAAAAAGATGGAAAAAATGAGTTGTAAATCTTCTCGCGCAGCTACATCTTATGTCTTGTACTTCTCCTTGTATTTAACGAAATGTTGCGAGCGACATTGATACTTCAAATTCGATAAAAATTGCAGAATTAATTTATATCAACTTGGAAAACTTGTGGATTTCGTATTACATGAAAAGAAAAGCAGTAGCAGCAATAATCTGTGTTTGTGGTGACTAAATCTCGTTGTAATATGTGGATTCCTGAAAGTATAGCTGTCAATAGGCATATATTCACGCGAAAAGGAATTTCAATTCGGGTAACTAAATGGGGAGCAGAGGAAAAAACTCACTGACGAGAAATAGCATCTTTGTCACTGTGACCGAAAACATTCGTCTGAAGGTTCAGCCGCATTAAAACTCAGTAACTGGGAGCAGTTGGCTGAGTGGAAATCTCCTACAGGAAGATCTTTCTATTTTTACAACCGAGTTATTCATCTGATCCCCAGATAACAAGGAAAAAAATTCAGTTACTAGCGGAATTGCTTTTCCCGTATAGCTATGAGACCGATATAGTAGCGACAATAGCAAGAATTTCAGTTACCGTAGCAAATTTTTCATTACAGCGACAAATATATCTTCAGTAAATCGTAATTGGTTGCGTCAAAGAAAACTCTTTCTTCTCTCCGTGTATCAATTTTTACACGCTTGAACGACATAATCGGCTCAAACCCATCCACCTGTCACGGGTATTATCCGCTTCATCCCGAATGCCTTTTCGATCCATGTACCCTTGCGTGAGGAAAGTGTGGAAAGACGGAATTAATTAAACGCATTCGGGCAGAGATGAGCGAGGCTTCCTCCCCGGAAGGGCGATTGTATCATCAGCCCTCGTTATGAGTTTATCCCTGCGAGTCGACGAGCTTTTCCAATGTCAATAATGATGCGTTAGGGTACTTATCACCGCATCAAAGAAGACATAAGCTTAAGGAGCCCTATAAAGAGTTAAATTTTACGAGGCTGTACGAGGGAAGCGCATCAAAAGTTTATCAATCTGTTGGTCACGATAGATTCACCTTATCTATTTCACTCTGTCTCTTCTTCTTTCCCTCTTTTTTTCACTGTCAATCCAACGTCGCCATTGCACTTCGTCGTCATGCACGCACGAGAGAATTTACGCGAAAGCTTTTTATAAACTATTGTCTCGTCGATTATATGAAGAGTCGCGCAGAGCGTAACGTCGATTCTATAAGCGCGCTGTTAAAGTCGTCAGAATGAAATCACTTCGCGGATGTGATACCGCGCTCTCTGCCGCCGCTCGTGCACACTGCCGACCGAATGTGGCATTCTTACGTCTTTATTTTTATCACGCGAACCGTGCGACGCGATGCGGCTAACGAGGTCCTTCGATTTCTCCCCTCTGGGGATGACTCTCTGCACGACAGACTACGAAACGACGCAGAGGATTTCCATCTTTGCTTTCGACGATCCTGAGAACTCCCCGGTGAGGAGTACTGTCCTTTCGTCATTGTCGTCATCGTCGTTTTCAAGGGATTCAGTCCCAGATCTGTCTCGCGAACGTGAGACTTCCGGCGACCGCGCTCGTAATTCGAAAGGGTGAAGGCTCGCCTACAATACGCGGAGTAAACTTAACCTTAAGTTGGAGTACGAAGTAGAAATATTTTATTTTGCTTAGGCCTTCCCCTTTTCTCGAGGTTTTTTACACCAAAAGTATCTCTTTTAAGACGATGCTGAATATCGATCTAACGCAATTTCGTAGTCCTCTATTATTAATTATGTATCAAATTGAAAATGTTTTTGCAGGGTAAAATCATAAACGTTAATGAGTGGCTAATACTAAACAATTGCATGAAATTAACAAATAATTTCTTATAATCAGTCGGTAAATAAAAAATTTTTTATTGATTCCGTGCAACAGTTTAGTATTCGCCATTCATTAATGTTTGTACTTTCACCCTGTAAAATTACTTTCAAATTGATACATTCAATTAGAAGAAAAGAAAAACTACGAAACTACGTTATGTCAGTATTCAGCATCGCCTTAAGGGGACGCTAGAGACAAACGCCAAAAACGTGAATGACGTAGAGACAATCGTTACTAATACAATCACGCTATCCTTTTCATATTTCTTGTACATATAGATCTTATGTAAAAAAAAACGAAGCGTTGTTTTATTTTGCCATATTTAGCAGTATACCTAATCATACATATATAGAAATATTTCTGCAAATTTTTCCGATATTTTTAAGCTTCTAAATTCGGATAAAAGTACAGGAATGTTCTTAAAAATGTTTCTGAGCGAAGCAAACTCGTGTATGTTTACTTTAACTGACAGCGTATGACAGGCAAATTTACACTCAAAATGTCAACTTTGAAATCTTGTATCATTTTTGTCATGCATTGAGCAATGCTTCAACTCACTTCTCGCACCATTTCGATTGTATGAGAGTATTTATAATTCTATGCAGCCAATACAACGTAAATTGTGCGGAAAATAGTCAATATTCTGTCGGTAAAGATTTCCAGCATCTTCTTAAAAGAAATGCTTCCGGCGTAAGGGGGATAGAGTATGGGTGTAAGCAAGATAAATTATTTTTATTTCTCATTCCAAATCTGCACGCCAAGCTCCATACTCCGCGTATTTTAAACGAGCCTTGAAAGGTGGCGGTAGTCCTCGATGCACCAGGTGCATCGTAGTATGCGGAGCATCGACAGCTTTCATGACGCCACGCGCTTGTTTGCGGAACGGTGTTTGCGTTGATGATACAATTGTATGCACGATGTAGGCTTTGGCCAGCGCGGCCACTCGTATGTTGATGGCAACGACGTGCATAGGCTGCGCGCACGCTGGATATCTCTGTTTGTCCACGCAGGGATATGCGTTCGCGATAGTAGGACACGATGTTCGATTCCGCCGGTCCGCTATTCGCCCCAGAATTACTAAGAAGCCCCTCGATCATCCTGATTCTGAGTCGAGGGCGAGCTAACGCGACAGACTTGCGCTGCTGATACGTAGGCCTCGCTCGTTATTTTACTCTCACGACATTGCGCGTAAATCACTATTGCGTAAATAGAACGCGATGCATGTTGAATCATGACGGGTGTGTGCAATTAGGTTGTTACTTAAATAAATATTCATTAATTGGACACGCCGCGTATATTAGTCCCGCACGTTATGGCAATTACAACACCGTCGGTCATTTAAACGCGTTAAAAGTTACGCCGCTCGGATAAATATCTATCAATTAGATACGTTATTACGCTGTGTTTCAGTTGTTTGCGTGGGATAATTAATACATATTTATTCGGGTGACATGGTCGCGCTGGTATGCCGACGAAACGAGCGAACATGATCGTCGCCGCGTCCCCATGTCTCCCTCGTTCCCTTGTCTACCTTGTCGTTCGGAGACGAATCGTTAGAAATCGTTAGAAATCGCGCAACTTATCGCGGTAACGCGTATATCGCGGCTATTGGCTCGCGAAGTGGCGACTTTAGAAGCGGGCTTTCTGAAATACGGGGGCGAATGGAGTTGCCGGAAAGTATTAATGCGAGGTATGAAGTAAGATAAGTGAGCCGCGGCGGCCGTTACGCGTTCCCTCGCGGCCGGATATCCGGGATCGCGAAACTAATTCCAGCCCTCTAATGGTTCTGCCAATAGCAATTTCTGTAAGACTGAATAGTGATTCTCAGATATTAAGAGCGAGAAACTTTCCTTCGACGTCGCGAGGGCGAACGCAGGTCTCGCCCGTGCAATTTCCGTTCACACCCTTCTCGCCCTCTCCCCTCCCCCCTCTCTCTTCCTCTCTCGCTTTCTCCCTCCTATCCCATTCTATTCTCATCCTTGTTCCGTTCTTCTGGCTATTCCCGAACGCTCGGTAGAGGCATTAAACACCTAATGGGCTTTTTTTCGATACGTCGATAGCGAAAAGAACCGCAATGATTGATTTTCGTCTAACTACGGCAAAACTTTTTATTTCGAGTGCCGTGAAGAACAATTCAATCTAAACCAGATGGAAACCGCAGAGCCGTTTATAAAAGTCTACCCTTAGTCATTTAATATAGATGCCGTTCGATTATCGTTGAGAGAACCACCGATTTTACAAGGGTTTGTGTAACGCATGGAAAATTGTATAGGGTGTAAGAATATGTATATGCATATATACAAAATATATTTTGAAGAAAATATTTAGTAAACAAAGATCAAAAAATCAAAATGGAAGCACACAAATAACTTGCATTATTAAAACTAGAAATAAATATTTGTAGCCCTAAAAAGATTGATTCTCTTCGACCTCTGTTTAAAAAATGTTTTATTCATTATAATAAATACTATTATTTGTGTACTTAAATTTAATATTAAATAAAATACTAAAATTGTGTGTTTTGCTCTCTCACAAATGCATCCTATTTAATCCAAATAAAAAACAAGGTAATATTGATGAAATCATATGCACCAAGTATTTTGGTTTAAAATACGAAAAAATGTTTTTAGTATACTCTCAGTCTTCTGTTTTTTGTAAAATTTAAACTATTTTTTTGAACATCTTATATATTTGATTGTCCTTTTATTATTTTTATTCTCTCTCTCTCTCTCTCTCTCTCTCTCTCTCTCTCTCTCTCTCTCTCTGTCCCCCCTCTCTCTCTCTTTCTCTTTCTCTTTGTTTTGTTAGAATAGTTTGTATTTATTAAATAAATTCATATATTCGCGTATCGATTACTCGCACCCAGGCAACATTTCATACGTTGAATAATTTAATCGTCATTCGCGCTGTGCGTAGCGAGCGACACTTTTGTAAAAAAACATTTCCAAGTATTTAACTTTATCGTTAATAATCCTACTCTTTCTCGATGCATACATCTCTGATCTGTAGTTTCGCGTTTCGAAGCGCGTTACCGTCCAGCCGTGTTTCTTCCGCGCGTCAATTTCTGACGCGCGACATCTGTACGACATAATCGAGCGATTCATCGGGAATGTGTCGCGAGATACGACTATCGTGCCGGCATCGAGAACACGTCAAGTAGCAAGAAAAAGTGAGAGCAGTTTTATGACAGGATCAGGAGGTAGCGAGACGCATACCGTCGCATCTTGATCGCGGCGGCGGTTCGTTTCTTTCGCGGACCATTATTCCGCGTCGTTACGCCTGAGAATTTATCATTTCGCCGTTCGATATACAAACGATGCGCGCAGTCAGTGTGGTGTGAACGTGCCGATATCGTATCCACTTCCGGCAAATCTCGAGAGATACAGCGTCCCGTGAGCACGTCCTATCGCGACGTGCATCAACGTCGCGGGCAATCTCAGCGCGGTTGCCCAAATTCGCTCGCGCCGCTCGTGCATCTTGAGAGCTTATCTCTTTCGACTTCCCGTTCCCGGACGTGATTTTCAATTTCCTCCTTTCCGTCGGTGAGGACGTCGACAACATCGGCGGCAGCAGCGACGGAGGCGGCGGCGGCGGCGGCGACGACGACGACGACGACGACTACGACGACGACGACGACGACGGCGGCGGCGGTGACGGCGCAGGGCCCGATAGAAATTTTCGGCGAGCCCGCTGATACCAAATTATCTTTCCTTAAGACGCACAATTTACGAGAGGCAATATGGCCTCTCAGTGTCCAATAAAGAATTCCCTTCAGGCCGCGAACAACTGGAAAAAGCGCCGGTCCGGTCCTCAATCGTCCAGCTCCTTTTGTATCTGCACAAAGGTTTTGCCCTTCGTCTCCGGCATAATACGGAGAATTACGGCGGTGCATATCACCACGTTCACGAAGTACCACAGAAAGGGCGGCATCGGGCCGTAGCCCCATTCGACGGCTATCAGAATGTAAGTCTTGCACGCTATAATGTTAAAGACTGCGCTGGTGATGCCTTCGACGCAAGTGGCGAGCGCCTTGATCTGGATGGCGAATATCTCGGACTGTACGGTTATGTAGAGACCCACCGCGCCGCAGTTGTTGGCACATATCAGTATTATTGTCATGATAAAGAGCACCATCAAGTACGCCGACATGTCCACGTACAAGTAGTCCTTTGCGTAGAAAAACATGGCAATCACGCCATGAGATTCACCAGGAGATTCGCGGCCGCTACGACGACACCGGAAAATAACAGTAACTGCCTGCGGCCCATCCGATCGACCAACAAGCGGCCAACAACACAAAGATTACTTGCACCACGTCAAGCACTATGGCGATCGTATGATCGAAGAAAACGTTCAGCTCATTCGTCAGCGATTTGAAGATGAGTTGAACATACGAGAGTGTAGAAGCCGCTGAATTATATGTTGGACAGGATAATATTGATGATAAAGGCACGCCGATTGGCACGCACGGTTAACAGCTCCCTGAATCTGCGTGTTCTCCGCCGGCTATTGGACTTGACCGTTTCGAGGACGAGCTCCACCTCGTCCGAGACATCTGTCTTGCCGCGCAGCTTCTCCAACACCGCCTCAGTGTCGTCTGTTCTGCCTTTCATGGCCATGTAATACGGTGATTCCGGCATAAAGCAGAACATGACGAGGAAGACGACAGTTATGCTCATGAAGATGGCCGATATTGACATATATGGCACAGTCACGTAAGCTATGAGAATACCGATGTTGAATAAAATTGAATTTAGCAATAGCGTAGTCCCTCGCTAGCACGGCTACTTCTGTGACTTCCGCGCTGTATATCAGCAGAAGGTTGATGAATATGCCGATAGCTATGCCATTCAAAAATCTCATCACGTATATGACTTACAAAATGTAAATTTATGAAATGTTTACGCATTCCAATTTTTTTCAGGTACAACGTTCTGCATGTTTTGCTACTGTTTCTATTAATGTTGGATAAATTCCTAACGTCCAAAACAAGACGACTCTTTGACCAACTACTTGGTTTTCAGAGCAATTACTCCAGATAACTATTAGGAAACTGACACCCAAAATATACGTACATAATACGTACAGAATACGTACAGAGAAAATATTGTAATAAAAATTACAAAATTTTTGTAATCTTGAACCATATACAGAATTATAGCTGGAATTACTATATATGTTTAAAAATATTATACACGTTTTATAGATTTTCGCACAGAGGGTTAAGAAGCATTCGCCGATAATGTTCACGAAGCAATTCGCGCGTCAAGAATATATTCGTCTTACTCAAATGTTCATAGCGATCATGATAAAGCCCCAGCCAACTGCCATTGGCAACGCATTCATCAGCATGATTTTTTCCTTCTTAGTTTATCGACTAAGTACATGCTTAACAACGTATCAGGTAACCGATGGAGATCAAAACTACCAAGATATTAGCGTCGGAGGCGATAACCGGAATCAGCGAGTTCGGCGCCGTGAGTACTATGATACCGAGCGAGTTCCATCCGTGAACCAATCCGTTGACCATGCTCATAATCATACCTGAATTTCGCAAAATTGCAACGCGTCAATGTCACGGAGCCCGCGAAGCAGAACAAGTTCGCGAATTCGTCGCACAGAATAAGAATCGCTTTTACAGGTGAAGCAGATTAGTTACGTTCAGGTCTTTGAGCCTTCCGACTTCGTGTACTTTCCCTTCTCGACACTTATCTCTTTTATGGCAGTGTGGTAACACGTCAAAGGAACGCGTCGAAGACAAAGAGAGCGGAAGAGGTTTGATTTCGCGATCTCGCGATACTGAAATATTAGGTTGAAGCTATCAAGATAACACAATGAATCGCGCAGTTGACGTCAAAATACGACATGAGGCCGCCTCGACTCTGAATTTATTTACGATAGCAGTCGTGTACAAGCATTCGACATCTCGTCGGTAGATCTTGACTTCTTCGTCTACCCTCCGTACTTTCGTAATCAAATATGCCCGTTCCCCGGTCTTAGCATGTATGTTACATTGCGTTGTCACCGTCGTCTTCGAATAATACATGTCTTATCCCAAATGAGCCAATGTCTTATTCGTGTGCTCGCGATCGAGCGGAATAATTTCAGTGAATTTCCGCATCAAAACTAGTTGATTTGACTCGTTTATTTCGTAGGAGTGGCCATCAAACATCAATATATCATTAATAAAGTATATTATACTAGCATTAATATGATCTCTCTCGTACGAGAAAAGGGAACATAATCCTACGCAAATACGACGGGAATGTCGATAAAGAACGCTAAAGCAGGTCGCGCATATGATGAATTATATGACTTTCTGGTTTTCTTTTTCTCTTCACACTTGATTGCTTTAGTTATAAAATATGCTTGTCAAGACGTTAAATATTGAGATAAAGTGATACAACACTAAACACATCTAACATTATTGCATGAGGCACTCCATTAATAGATATTAACTCTTTAAGTATCACTGGTACCAATAGAGACCACTTAGGATCGGGCAGTTGAAACCTTATAAATGTGCTGTTTAGAGTATTTTTTACAATATTTCATTTAAAAAAAGTTATTACTAGTTAAAAAAAGTTATTACTTAGTAAAAGTTATTACTTTTACTAGTTAGTAAAAGTTATTACAATACTAGAATGTTTCATGAATTTTGCGCCTTAAAGGGTTAAATTAATTTTCACATATTTGTACTCGTCTATGCTATTACTGCTATGTCTTTGTACTCTGCTTTATTTTCATTCATTTACGCTTCACAAAGAGCGCGAGCGCTTCTCTCCCACGAAATACATCAAGAATATTTTATGACGCTTTACCCGATATTTTTATCAGCAACCCGATAATTGCTCACGCGATTGTATTATGCTGTTATGGCATCTGTTTCACTGAATTAATTTTCACAGTGTCGATCAGTACGTTATATTATTGTTCGTGTAGTCTTCTTATTCTGCACTATTGAGCAAAATGGTCACGTTGCTGCATGTTTGTATTTTGATTATTACAATATAAAAAAAGTATACGGTTGGCAGAGGGTTGTGACGGCCATTAACATATAGAAAAAAGCTGCCTATATCATATTTGTATAGTCACTCACAACAATTAATTGTCTCAGACATTGTAACTTCGAAATTCTGGAATATAGGACATTTAGTCCCAGTCTCTCCTACTTTTGTGGCAGGATGCTCTCTTGCTAGAAGAAATTTTTACATTCAGTTTGAAATAGGTCTCAATGGTTAACATGTGTCTCATGAATCTTTAAATATGAAAGCTCACAAATAATTCTCGAGAAAATTCCAATAACAAGATACGTGTTCAAAAGATAGACCCATATTTTACAAACCTTCTCTCGCTTTCTATCACGAGCATTAAAGCGGACGAAAAGTAAATAACATTTATCTGCACTGTGAAAATAGCCACGACTAGAGACTTCATCTCGACAGGACAGATTTGCCTCGCGAACAAGAAATAACCGCGCGCGTGCACCGATTGAACTTCGATATCGCAACAATCGATAACAAATATCGACGGTTCCACCTGTCAGATTTATAGACACGTAAAGTTCTTTAATGACCCTTCTGCTCAATAAAATTCGATCCGGTTCTTTGACACTCGATATTTCTAGTCATGTTCATTCAACTCAATATAATTGTCTCCGAGCAACAATATAATTGTCTCACCAAAAGAAGAACTCCCTCCTATTTTCAAATTTCGGCGAAACAAATATTTATAAGAGAGAAGTAGTTCGTACATTCGATCCGAAAGTACGTACTATTACATTTTTAAACACACGTCGTAACACACAAATATAAACCGACGATGGAAGGAAAACGCCAGGTGCTCTAATTCCATTTGTAGTTTCATCGCAGTACATACGGCTGTCGCTATTGGTGGACGATTACTCTCGGCAGGCAGGCACAGTTTTACATACTTTTGCTCGCGCAATGCCCGCACTGATTCCGCCGTTTTCGTTAGAAAAAAAAAAACAAACGCACAACGGCGTCGACGGCGCCGTACGCTATTGTTTGCATGGACCGACTCCTGTTTTTAACGTAGTCGCGCGCTGTTAGTAGAACAAATATTTTTACGCGGGCGTGCATGAAACCGATGCGCACCCGCCGCGTTGTTTGCGAGAACGCTATTGTGTGTTAACCACGGAGAGTCCTCTTCCTTGCCGCAACAACGATGACGGAGACAGCGGCGGCACGATTTTCCTCCGACTAACGATACAATAACGCGTTTCCCACGTTAGAAACAGAATTACGGCAGACTAGCTAACTGGAATTCGGCGTGTTCACGCCCAGCTGCGAAATCGTCGACTAAACTCGGGTTTAATCTAGCAGCGGATTAGTAATATATCGGATTGACGAGCACGCATTTGCCGCCAATTATTGGCTTGTAATTAATTCGATATATAGCAGAAGCGGGCTTGCCTTCAAGGTTGGCTCTTTCGAAAATTGCATGGACGCGAAACGCGTCCAAACGAGTACCCGGAACTAATAAAAACGTTTGGTTCGTTTTTCTTCTTTTCAGTGAAATTTGACTTCGTTGCGTTCGATGAAAACGAATATCCCAAAAATAACTCTAGTTGCAAGATGCTATTTCCTGTGTAATACCATACTCTAAGCAAAAACTTTTACCGAAAAAAGTATTTCTTTTTTAATGAAGTGGACTATAAATTAATTGGAAATCTATTCGATACTATTCTAACTTTGTCCTTGTGAATCAAGAAGAGTATATTTAGAGGTCTAAATGACCCCAGAGATATATTGTTCGATTTTTTTTAGTATTTATTTTAAAAGGAATAGTGATATACAAAATCGCGAAATGGACTTTTTAGAACATAGAACACTTTTTCCCTGAATTTTATTAAAATTGAAATAGTGAAAAAATAGAAAAAAAACTGTTTATTAATTTAATAGTAATAAAGTAAATTTTCGAATCTCTCCAAATTTTGTATTAATATTCTCTATTTTGGGAGCGAATAAAGTTAAGCGACGTGTTACTAAGCTAAAATACAGTTACTTGTAAATCTATAATATTATATGTTGTTTCGAATAATAAAAACAATTTTCGTTTATAAAGAGATTGAAATCAAACATATAAGCAGACAAAATAAAGTTAGCCTATATTTAAAGACCGGTAGAAGGATTATGAAGACCTCTTGCGGTGACCCCGAAACTACTAACCAGGATACATATTTTATATGTGGCCTTTTTTGCCTTGCGCTACCGGAAAACTTAAGCAAGCTACCAAAGCAAGGTGGCTACGTTGCTGCATGTTTGTATTTTGGTTATCATAAAACAAAATATGCATGAAACTTTAACTGCGAACATGTTTTACTGTAAAAAAATGTTATGTTAAATTTTTGTATAATTTTAAGCATTTAAGCGAATAAACTCTTTGAGGATATTATGTTTAGAATATTTTCCTCTTAGTTTCAGAAGAATCCTCTTGAGAGCATATGTAGACTAAATTCCGTTAAGAATGAGATTATATTTTTTCGGGTGAATTATTTATTGTGTCCAAATAATCACCGTCATCGTCGATTATCTCTCACTAGCATTTCACAACGGAATATAATCAACATTGCTACCTGCGTTACATGTGTATGGCGCTTTTTATTTTCAATTTTAATTCTGATTCATTTCATTTATTTTTACTTGAAAATCGAACCGAACAACTAACTTGATACAAACGCAGTCATGGTTTACAGAAGAAAAAGAAGAAGATTCGTTCCACCCATAACACTCAATAAGAAGAGTAGCCAAGAATCCGAATGAACAGTACGATCGTGAGAAGCAATGCTATTACACGATTATTCGAGGATCTTATCTAATTGTTCCTCTCGCTTTCGCGTGAAATTGCATCGACTCACGCTTACGAGAAGGACTCACGGTTTCGAGCGAGACTCGTCTATTCTTTCCGTCCTTCGCCAATACGAAGCAGTCGACAATGCAATTAACCGTCCAAATAAGGGAGCGCACTTTTCTAAGATTGTGTAGAAATTCGATCGCGAAGTTCACAAGCGTCTCGACTAGAGAGAAAGAAAGAAAGAATCAGCGAGTTTTGCTGCGCCAATGACCCGTCTTTAAGTTAGAGAATTCGCACCCACCTTCGCCGTCGCGCGACCTTTTGCTAAGACATATTCGCCAGGGATGCGTTGCGGTATTCGTTTGAGCATGCGAGAGGGATAAACATCGCGGAGGGATGAAACGCCCGAATTCCATCACTTTAGCGAGATACTGCTACTGTCGTCCCCGAAACAACCTGCTCGGAAATCGATTGGTCTCTCTCTCTCTCTCTCTCTCTCTCTCTCTCTCTCTCTCTCTCTCTCTCTCTTGCCTGGACCGATGAGACAGGTTTCTACATTGATATTCAGTAGCGGGCGTCGTCTCGTCGAACCGTCAAGAAATTTTACTCGGGACATCGCAACACGCCTTCCCCGTGGAATCGCTAAGTTCCGCGTCGACAACGGCGCACGGGATATCGAATAATTATACGAGTCGACGTAAGTAACCCGACAACGGGCACGAGCGGAATTCGTTATCCGGCGCGCAGCCGGGCTGACGTCGAGACGGAATCCTCGGACGGTTCTTGTTCCGCGCACGAACGCAATCGATTCATTCTCCGCAGTTGCTAATTATGCGAAACGGACATCGCCGGCGACGGGGGAAACGATGATGGACGAAACGTCGCGCAGACGGAATTTTTCGCTGTTGTTTTTCGCGTTCGCCACGATATCGTGTTATTACACGTATATTTATCTCTATATCATTATTACGAATTCGCATCGTTGATGTTGCGCGTCATTCCGCACGGAATGCGTTGTGCAATATTGCTTTCGAATGCTCGCTCGCTCTTTCTCTCTCTCTCTCTCTTTTATTCATTCCGCTGCGGTTAGCGATTAGTCCATAATCGTTTGTTTTGCGCGTACGAAGGAAATAGAACAAAACTGACCGCGCAATTTCGTCGATGGTAATTTCAACGTAAGGCGATAGCAACGACCCGATAGAATGTGCATATCCGTTTTTTTTTTCTATTTCGCACAATGAAAACCATATCTATAACCGTTCCGGGGCAACAATCAAAGAGCGAGCGTGGCTGATGCAACGGAATGGCTTTGATCGTTCTATTAAATATACCTTGTCTATTGTGTAAATCCATACCGGCCGTACTATATACGGGTAGTGGGATATTTCTGTTCGACGATGAAAACGATTGTTGATATTCCGGCCCACTTGTGATACCCCCTCCTCCTCCCCCCTCCCTCCCCCGACTCCCGGCAGCGGCGGAGGATGAGACCGGGCGCATTCGGGTATTAAAACCGAAATATCAAATCAACAGTGGGGAGTGAGCGCGTGTATTCGCACGATTTTATAAATTTGCCTCGACCGACGGATACGACCCACCGCGTTGCCAAACAGAAAACTATTGCGCAACAAACCTCAAATGGCAATAAAGCTGTCCCGTGTAAATATTTATTAATTTTCAAATATTTAGTGTTCACCAGACCAGCCGATATGGACGGAGATATCGGAGACTCGACACTATTTTCGTGCAATTTGTTGAAAAACATACCCTCGTATAGAAACAAAACAAAAAAATAAAGGGGGAAGGATATCCCTCGTCGATATATTGTATTTTTGCATCATGTGACCGCGTTTTTCGTGCACGTGCTTTGCGTGGTTCCGACATTTATCAGAAGATTTCTGTCGATCTAAGCCTTACTATGTGAACGTTCATCGAATTACCAACCTACGTGTCAATTACACGCAGTCGTGTGTGGAAGCAATTACCGAGTAGGAATCAATCTGTCCGCCGCTCCGTCAATTTTCGCAAATTCGATTAATATATCGGCTTTGGGACTGTGTGGCGACCATACACATCCAACTGGTGTGAATTAAATTATTTATTGGGCATTATGTCGCGAAAATAAATTCGAGCGTTACCACCCTCTCGACCCTTTCCCTCTCGTCTCTTCGCTTAATGACGAAATCGTGTTCGTTACGCGGCTCCTACAGTGAATAATAATGGTCAGTGTCGTCATTAGCGGCACGTCCTGCCTAAAGAAAGAAAACGCCCGCTCGATAGAACGCGCGAGATATTTATCCACTGTGAGATGTATTAATAAAAAGAGGAAAAATAGAGAGCGAAAAGAGAACGCACAAAGGAGGGAAATCGATGAAAAGTTAATAGAACGCGAAACGTTCGCGAGCAGCGAACGGAAATCCCGATTGGCACTTGAAGCTTCTCTGAAGGCGGACGGGGCTTGATATTAAATTAGAATATTCTCAACATATACGACGGGGCGCATAGATATATCCTCGGCAGCGGTGAGTCGGCTTCTACCAGCGGAGATGCGAGTGCATCCACCCGCCTTGAATATCAATTCCTCCCCTTGCCGTCGTAAGACGGAAATCTATATTCACGCGCGCGTCCACCTAAAGACCCGTGGCGTGCTGAATTTTTCGCGGGTATCGACTGATCGATTGCCATATTTCATATTTAGGACGGCTTATACATCGATAGGGAAATCGTTTCACGAGAATCGTAGATATTTAGAGAGCTGTTATACATAGACACACACACACGCGCGCATACCCGTATCGACAGATTTTTAATTTACAAGCGACAGAGAATCGAGCAATCTTGCTGATGTCTCGTTAACGATCGCAAACAGATAAAAAGTCGCGTGAAACAATTAGTCAATATTTACGATAAAAGTCAGTTGGGAAGTTCTGGCGCGATATCGCGGCCGATATTACCGAGAGTGCACGATCGTGGCTCCACAACTGCGGCTCTGAGATTCCGACGAACCGAAGAAATACGCGGCACGCGTATTCCTCATCATACATTCGCTCGTACTATCTTGCTTGTGAGATACCAAAGACACATACACGCGTTTTAAGAAGGCGCACACGCACGCATATATGCATACATGTTATCGCCGCGGCACGAATAATAACACGCGTGCATCGTCACGCGGCTGCCCGTTCCCTCCCACGAAATTCCGACGTTAGGAAATGCACGAGGGTGGCGAAAATCAAGCTCGGCAAGGTCCCGTGGCGTGTCTGGCGACCGTAAGAAATGATAACACAGGCAGACGCGAGGCTGGCCGCGTATGCGGCACATGCATAACCCGCGCGCGTCTATGTGCACCCACGACGCACCCCTGTGCAGCGCCGCGGATGTCTCGCGCGGATGTATGGCTCGCCGAAGGGGGATATTTATGTGTGCCGTAGCGTGAGCACAAAGCATACCAGCTCCTGGCCGAGTAGGTAGCGTAGGTGGGTAGGTAGACAGGCAGGCAGGTAGGTGGAGAACCAGGCCCTTCTTAACCCCGCGGCCGCGTGAGCAATCTCTCTCCTCCCTTGGTCAAACCAGCCGTCGAGCGCACTACGCACGAACGAGCAAACGAGCGCGCACTCTCGTGGCGAGACGACCGTTACTTCGACGTGTAATTCTCCAGATTACCATCGGATTGAGTAATTTTGCCCTAATCGCGCGCATGGCCGAATCCTTTCCCTCGTCGAACGGCGGGGTTGGCGGCTGCGGCGATTCGTTCCACGTGCATTCGCCGTATATTAATACGCTCGTTCCGTCGTCGCATGCGCCACGTCAACCGTCGTAATTTCTCGCGCTGCTATTTTTAATAATACCCATGTCGCTCGATTACAGTGTGATCGACAACGTGTGGCCAATCTTATACGGTACTAGTTTAAACTACTCGACATTGCCCAGATTATCACACTGCCAAGGAGATGAAATCAGGAAGGTATAGGTTTCTTCATGGTAGCCTATATTTTCTGCAGTCTCCTCTATGCAGAGATAACTATGCAATATTTTGTCCAAATGTTCAAAGGGTTTAGGAGTTAATACAGGGAGAATATACAGTCATTCTATTATACAGGGTGTCTATGATAATTTCACACAAATATTATTTCTACACCATTTCTACTACAATGTTGCGTCTGGACAATTCGATATCTTGATTTTTCGATATGGAACTGCATTAATTGAGTCTGGTGTACATAAAGTAAGTACTTGTGAGCCGAATAATTCGAAGTACCGTAACTATTCCCTTATTAGTCTATATTCCTTGCCTAAATTAAATAGTAGTACACTCGTGGGCAGTAAAGCTGACTAATATGTTCTATGTCAATTTCGAAATGTATCCTGTTCATCCAATGGGAGAATTCTCCCGCTGGATAAACGGGATACATTCTTCTAAAACTCACATGAAACATACTCGCCAATTTTTTCATACACGACTGCAACACACCGATATCTGTAAGTTGGTATGCAATGTTGTAAATCATTAATTTTTTTAAATATTTTATATTCCACTAACGTATAAGTAGCTTACTCGAAACTGACGTCAGTGTATAATTAAAATCGCAGATACCAGTACATCTGTCGGAATCTCTCTAAGAGGAATAAAATTAAGGTGAATGTGTGCGATTCTTCATGCAAAAGACTTCTTCAATTCTCGTGTCCTATTTTCGGTCCTTTCCCTCATTAATTTTTTAATTACAGCTACACGTATATTTCCTTCCTTTGTAATTATTGCAAGTAAAATTTGTGAATTTGACTTTAAAACTTCTTTTGCAGCTGTATATAAAATTTCCAGTCGTTAAAAATGCGTAGACGCGTTAGTGGATACTTCAGTGGACACTTCAGCGAGAATAATCGCACGAGCTCTCTCGAGATTAGAATATTACAGGCAGCTACGGAAATTGCGCCCGCGCCGAGAGAAAATGCAACGGTGTCTTATTCTATCGTACGTGTATACATCACGTATATATGATAGAATATGATAGATGATAGAAAGAAACGTATATAATGATAGATGATAAAAAGAAACGTATATTTTCTTCGCGTCTCTCAAAGTCTCCCTCTCCAGCATAGAATAACGTTAAATAACGTTTCGAGAATGTACATGTGTGCATTGACCACTTGAAGTTGGTCTTCCTCGGGACTGATATCAAAAAATGAAGCCATATGAGAGTCCGAATCGAGCGCGTTTCTTGACGGAACGAAGATCCGAGTCACGTCTTGCAATCCACTGTGATTCAACTCGACACATTTAATAGATCCCAGACGAAGCCTTAATAGTAAGGGGTTGCGGTACGGTCAAGTGGTTAGTCCCGATGACGACCTGAGCAGGTTCAGGAGCGATGGTCGCGATAGAGGCGTCGTATAGTTCGGAATTAATAGCGTGTGAACTAATTCGAATGTCTAATAAATCTCGAACCATTCCTCTCCCTCTCTGTCTGCTTCTCCCCCCCCCCCTTCGGCGGTGGCTGCCGATTGCTTTAGCTTGCACCAGCTGAATTTCTCCAGGTTTCCAGGAGAGAGATTGAGATAGTGATAGAGGCAGAGAGGGAGGGAGCAGTCAGATAAATTCGATTAACCTCGCGAGTTTCGTTAACAACTAACGTTCAACTAACGCGATTACTTCTAATTCCAATTTGTCACCAAGAAGCCGTTCGCGGCGAGCGGTAACTTCCGTCCGGCGAAGAATACGGAATTGAAGCCTCGAACGAATGAACGAACGAACGAACTGGGTCAATCCACCGCCACCTCCTCGCGTCTTCTTACCATCCAACCCCTCGCCATCGTCTCCTCCCTCCTCCCGCGGGCACGCGACGAAGTTTCGAGTCTCACGGGTCTCTACGTGTAGGTGTAGGGTATCGGATCCATATTGTTATCAAACTGAATGGTTGACAAATTACGCCGACGAGTTCTCCGAGATGCGATATCGAGCGTCGAATAGATGCGCGTCGCTCTATTCACGATGATGCATCTCGTTCAGTATTATATCATACGTGCATTCATTACGAATCGTGTGAATCGTGAAGAGTCTCCTCCCGCTCCGAGTGAGAAGAGTGAAACGTCCGCGTGGTGCTTTTAAATTCTGTCTCCGAAGTTCTTGGGGTGTTTAAGACGCGATGTTATATACGCACGTTTCTACACTCATACGATTGGATCGAAAATATCTCGATTTACAGATCTCTCCGACTATTCGTATGAGGAGGCAAAACTGATTTTTCACTTTCACAAAGTGGCGAATAATGGATCTGATAACTTCCGCGTCTGTGCAGAAGGACTTGCTAAGAGTAGATGACTGCGCGAGGCCAAACTTTCGCCATGAAGCGTCAGTACGCTTCAGTCGAAATTTAGATGCTACGTTAAGTCTGTAAATATCGCCGAACTTGTAGCTCAGTGAGGAATCTCGAGATACGACGTTTAGGTAGACTATTGTGCTCTTTTGGTGCTACGAATCGTAACTTATTGCCGTTTTCTCTCTAAAGAAGAGACTTGAAGAAGATCTTATTGAAAGCATTTACCCTGTTCGAAATTTGAATTCTACATTAATCCTGCAAATTCCGTCAAATATAAAAAGTTAATGAAAAATCTCGAAATCTACAAGCTAGTAACCTATCTTAATATTGAAGACGAGTGTTTACTGCCGTTTTCTCTATGTAAAGTATCTCGAAGAAGAGCATTCGTTCATAAACTGTTTAAAGATATATTGTCTTAAAAATTATCTATTATCTTAAAAACATATAATAAAGATTTTGAACAGCATCCTGGCCGCTCCATCGTAGCACATTGATACTAACACTTTACTTACACAAAACTTTAATTAAGTACTTCAAAAGAAAGAGTTTAATCACCCGAATAATAAATAACGCGCTGACATACGTAGTCAGTTGTATGCGCGTTGCTCGTTGGTTCGGACCTTAATGAAAGGATCTGGAAAAGTCTGCAAGCCACGAAAGTAAATTTAACTATCTTGAAGGTTCCGGATTAACTCTCTTAGTTTTTATATTGTTTAATAGTAAAGGAAGACAAAAATCAAATCGATCCGCTAGTTGGTTATGCTGTTGAAGATTAAGAGAAATTCGTTTAATATAATATCACATTGAATTCTAATACTTTAAAATAAAATACCGATCTGACCTAACATTGAATGAAAAATTACGTACAAATAACGTTTACATCATTTGTAAAAGCGCGAACCTGCTCCTTTAGTTTTCGTAGATTGAGGAATGATTTTTTTCATCAAGTTATTCAATATGGAGGCAAAAACATCGTTTCGGCTTTGGTCGCTCACAAAAGATGAAAAAATTGATATATGGTATTCAATAATAAATGAATAGAATACATAGAGCTTCTTTTTTAAAAGGAATTCTTTACATTTTTATAAAATACATTTCAATTTACATACAAGCAGATTGCGGTGCGAATTTTTTCACTATTTAACTTTAGAAAAAAAAAAACATCGCGTTTTAGATTAATTCGTCACAGAAGTTGAACGAGTTGTGAATAATATTTGTTAACAAATGAATAAAAAGCTTAAAATTTTCCCTTTGCAATATCACATTTTTTTATTTAAAATGTTTTTCATCGTAAAAATTCTACTCAAGTAGAAGATATAATTGAAAATACATTTGTCATTTTTCGTTTAACTTAATTATATTTTGGAAAACAATAGCACAATGTTATGATCTTATTTAATATTTTAAAAATAGAAATCAAATTGCAAGATACCTCTCGAATAATTCTCTTAGTCGTTTTTGCTGAAGTTATGGCTTAATAAATTTTAATATTACTATAGAACACACACAAACGTATATAATTTAACTAGCAATTCCTTAAAATAATATTTGAAACATATTTGAAAAATGTTTGATATTTCTAAGATATCATTACTTAGATAAAAATATAATTTAGTTTATAAAAATTGCTGTATATATATATATATATTAAAACTAAATATATTATCAATTGATATATATTGAACGTACATACAAAAAATGTGTGTATATGTGTTTGTTTATATATAGCCCAAAAATGTGAATATATATATATATATATATATATATATATACATACATACATACATATATAATATAATTTAATTAATTTTTGCATGTACTTTCACTGTGTAGAAACATTTATATTTCTATAAAGCCACAATACAATGTAAACTTTACAGAAAATAGTATTGAGCCGGTAAAATACAAATATAAAATTTATATTCTCGTACTAGATAATAACATTGACATTTTTTTATTCTATTTAAGTAAAAATAATTTTTCATTGGAGTTGTGATCCATTTTGCTACCTTTTGAGTTATATTTGATGAATCTGGCAACAGATCACTTTGCGCCATCTAACAGTGTCGAAAAGAAGTTCGTTAAAAAGGTTTAAATTCAGGCTAAGTGGGTTTGAAGTTTGACTAAAAGTAGAGAAAAACTTGAAAGCGACAACCAGCCTGATTTTAGGCATAGACAGTATATATAGACTGCATATTCTCAATGTTTCCTATAGCTTGAACGCGTTACAGAATAGAAAGAGATAGTATGCTTTGGATCACCATTCTGTCTTTTTCTAACGACGCATAATAGGCATAAGAAAAAAAATGTGGGAAAAGAATTGAGAGGCATAGAGGAGAAACAATAATATAGTGTATCAGAGAGAGAATAATTATCGATATATTAATAAAGTATTTCAAATAGGTATGTAATAGGTAAGTATTTTATATGTGTGTAATAAGGACGCTTCGAGGAAAACATACTATGTACGAGAACCATTGTAAATTCCCCCTCTAAACATAAAGAGAGACGTATCCCCACCACGTGTCGTTAGAAAAAGATAGAATGGTGATCCAAAGCATGTTATCTCTTTCTATTCTGTGACGCCCGCTCAGCCCAACAAGCAGTCTATATACAAGGTGGGCCAAATGTATAAATATACACATGAATAAATCTTCAGGATAGGATTTTCGGAAAAAATGACCTCAACAAAAGCTTAAAAGAAATATCTGATGGTGACCTTGGATTTGGTCCAAATCTTCAAGATTATTTGCAGGTCAACTTTGCTTATTTAAACAGAAACATATATTTTTTACGGAATTTTATTTTACGTAAAGAAACAAAAAATATTTGTTTGAAAAATTTTTATACGACATCTATTTTCTAAGATATATACGGAAATATCTACAAAATTTTTAGATT
>NW_022639470.1:780491-780642 GCF_010583005.1 Odontomachus brunneus
CAAACTATGCGAAAACGTGCTCTCTACGCTAACGCGAAATAACTTATAACCTACCATAACCCAGCCTACCTTCGGCCTATGCGAAGAATACGTACATCTGTGCAGGCGAGAGAATCCGTATGTGGTACTATGACGGATCTAACGTTATGGG
>NW_022639470.1:784298-784536 GCF_010583005.1 Odontomachus brunneus
GAAAATTATTTTCAAGGGACTGGGTGTGCTACAGAGGCAGCAGAGTCCCGCAAAACCGCGTTGTCACCCCGTAATCGACCCAGAACAATATAAGCATATCTGACGTAGTTTTCGAAAATATACATTTTCAAGGGAGACTGTTTCTTTAAAAAACCATAAAAAAATACTCGAGATTGTGCTCTCTACGCAAACGCGGAATAACTTATAACCTAACATTACATGGGCGACTTTCGGCCTA
>NW_022639470.1:784546-791355 GCF_010583005.1 Odontomachus brunneus
AACTTTAAAAAAAATGTCACATTTTGAAATATGGTGTGCCAAGTCTTGGTATACCATATTCAAAAATATGACATTGTTTTTGCAGTTCTGATACTCTCTTGAAAAGTTCTAGAGCTCTATGCAACAATTTTAAATAGTTCCGGTCATTAAATACAAAAAAATAGAAAATTGTTGCAAAGAGCTCTAGAACTTTTCAAGAAAGTATCAGAACTGCAAAAAAAATGGCACATTTTGAAATATGGTGCGCCAAGTCTTGGCACACCATATTCAAAAATATGACATTTTTTTTGCATTTTCTTTTCTAAAATTGAAAATAACTTGAAAAGTAAATTAAAAGTAATATTTCATTGAATGCAGTATGTATTTTCCTGTAGAAAGTTACTGACAATTAATGACCTAATTGTATCAGAGTGATCAAAGTGGCAGATTTCTGAAAAAAATATCTGATATAAAAAAATGTGTATTTATTCTTTTTTATTCAATGTCAATTAAAAATACAAAATACCATTATAAAATCGAATAATTTTTATAAAAAAGTACAAAAATCTGTCATTTTGATTGCTTTGGTAGTTTTAATGTTGATTACTTATTTTTAATTCCGAATATGAGAATTGTAATAAATAGCGATAAATTATCAAGATCAGCAAAGACGCACGGTATATATGTGTCATAAAAAATATTTCACTCAAAGACGTACACACTAGAAAAGAAAGAAGTAAACACTATTGGTTTGGCAAAGTTACAACGCACCGTTTCGCACTACCTCTGATTTCTTTGCAAGCATAGGTAAACGGTTTCGCAAGAACACGTTTAACGAGCTTTCTTCGTGGCGCAAAACACGCACGATTTATCACCTTGCGAATTCGAATTTCTCAATGACGGCAAGAAGCACAGTTATAAATCGCAAAGGTAACGCACAGCTTGCAAGATTATAAACGTCACAAATCGGAAGTCGCTCGTTAAGGTGCATCTACAGATGCATACATATCGACCAAACTGAAAACGTCAGCACGCATGACCTTTAACTCTTTCAGGGCCAGAAAAATCAGCATTACACGTGCTTGCGCGATACTTGAGAAAAACGTCGTGACTCGTTTAAAAATATCGAGGGTAAACTCGCGAATCGCGAGCTTACTAAGGATATATTGCGACAAATGTTCGCACGAGTCTCCTCGTTTATTGTGCTCTAATTTAATCTAATTATTCAATTATTTAATTTACTTATGTAAAAGATATATAAAGTTTCTTTCTGTGAATGAACTTTATATCCCACAAATAAATTATCAAGTACTTTTTGTCTCAGTGCGTCATCACAAAACAATACGCGCGCGCAGAGAGAAAAAATATCTAAAATATAAAAATATTTATTTTGTTTGCACTAACATTTTCGTGATAGAACAATCAAAAGATGTGGGCCAAAAATAACTATAATTTTAGTTAGATCAACCATTTGTTTTTCTCAGTGGCTTACCATATAAAGTTGCTTAATATACATAAACACGCACATAAACTAATGATATCATATTACAGCGATAATTCTCGTGTGTTACGCGTCCGCGAGAATCGAGGAGCAGGCTCGATTCCAGCCAGTCAACGAAAACCGTTTGACATGAAACACGGGGAAGAGTGCGACGTACCATTCGGTTGCCGAAGCCATCCTCCGACCTTGGATAAGCAACGTCACGCAAGGCACATACCTTAACTACCTTGAAAGCGGTAAGTCGAGGTCGCGCGAGTACTCCAGGTGCGCGAACATGATCTCAGACACACTTCTCTCGCAGACTCATAATGTCGCAATTTTCGCGTAAATAGTCCTGATTAGTCTTGACTACGACGCAAGATAACAGGTAATTTCAGACGCGCGGACCAGCGAGTTTAAATAAGAAGAACCTCTTCAGCGGAGGATTTTGCTTCTTGATTAAAAGGGACAAAAATAACGTCACGGGCGGACAAGGCAGATCGATCACGACCTCGAATACAGCCGAACGTCACCGTCTGGTGTTTCATGTATTTCCTCTCTATCCGCCTACGATCTTGCCTGAAAAAACTTTATAACCACGCCGCGCCGAAATACTCCGAGTGATACTCATGCATTATTCGTCTATTCACCGATCGATCCGCGAGCCGTTCAAAAATATTCTTCTCGTATTGACCTATTATACACCCACGATCCAAGGCTCCCATTGTTTGCTATGCGCAAAGATGAATTTCAAGGGAGCACAGCTCAATTAAAATACATTTGACGAAAATTCAATTAGATTTCGATTAGATTTCAAGAAATTTGAAATTCGAAAGCAAACTATTAGTTTACTCTTTTGCTTTCGACGTAGTAGATATTGATTTTGCGGTATCAAAAACCGCGTACATGAAAGAAATATTGCAGTAAAAATTGGGACAAGATTTTGTAATCTTGGACCATATAAAAATTATGTCAATATAAAGCTTTATACAAGACAGATGTTTAATAAATTTAACGTAAATTTACTACAGTACTTTTACACGAAGAAAATATTGCAGTATATGTGACAACAGAATTTTTTAATCTTAGACAATACAAGAATTATGTTAATAGTCTAACTTTACCAAAAGACATTGCCAAATGAAATATAATTTTAATGTAAGTTTTACTACAATATTTTTTGCGTATGGAAATAGTGTAATAAAAATTAGAGGGAAATTATTTTGGTCTCCGTAATTACGATACACACACATTGGTTTAAAAATATCATGCAAATTTGATTCTTTATTACAAAATTATTGTAATTACCTGAATGTTTCTTATATTATATATTCGGTAAGTCGTCAGATTTACTATTTTTATACTAATTTATACAATGTCAAAACAGTCCAGAGAAAAAGAGAGAGAGAGGAGCTTTACAAAAATTGAAAAATTAATTATAAAACAATAATTTTTCTCAAATTAAACTTTTAAATTAAATTTTACAATATTTTCTACGCGTGAATATAGTGTAGTAAAAATTTCCATAAAACTGTTTAATTTTGGAACACATAAAGATGATAATCGAAACTACCACATATTGGACTAAAAATGTCATGCAAATTTGACTTTTTACTGCAAAATTATTATAAAAATCTGAACGTTTCTTATACTGTATATTCGACAGACCGTCAAATTTACTATTTTCATAGTAATTTACACTGTCTCATAGTAATTTATAATTAATGTCAGAATACAGTTCAGCTTTGCAGAAAACATTTACAAGTGAAGTATAATTTTAATGCAATTTTGACTACATTTTCTCTGTGTGAAGAGGATTGCTAGCCGAAATGTCCGATTGGTCGTAATCTCGTCCGCGACAAGAGTTTTCTCGCCCGAATGAATCGTCGTGCGAATCCTGAATCGCGATCCGAAACTCGTTTACACGCCTGCCGTCTTGCATAAACTTCTAGGGACGAGTGTCCAACCGAAAGCAGGCAATCTATTAGGAGTAAAAGCTATACACGAGTGGAGGAGCATCTCGAAGGAGCTCGCACGGCGAGGTGGCACGAGAAGAAGAGCGGAGCTTCGTCGGCTTTGCGGATCGTTTCTGTTTAGATTCATGCTACTCGTTTTTTCGTCGTCGTCGTCGTCGTCTTCTTCTTCTTCTTCGTCTTCTTCTTCTCCGCTCGAGGCTCAACCGGCTCTTTCTTTCTCCCTTCGTGAAAGAAACTCGCTGAGTCGGCGTCTCGTTCACAACTCGCCTATGCAGCCGCGATGCGAAACGCCATCGAGGAGAACGCGAGTGCAGGCTGCGTATCAATTTGCTAATCGCCCGCTGATTGTCGACCATCGAATCGACTCGTAACAATTCGTAATCGACGTCAAGGGATGGGCGGACCGAGACGTCGGCGGCTCGTATGCACAACATCGCGAATCCGTAACGACTTATTGACGACGCTCGCAAAACGTGACTTCACATCTGGGTCGGTCATCGCGAGTCGCAACACAGTTACGAATGTTGCTATCGGCGACCTGTAAAATTCTACTGCTGCTGATAATAACGGGCGTGGCGCTAATAGAAATCCGGATGCTGCGTGTGACGCAACGCGTCGGGCCCCAATGAACATTTGTTCTGTGCCGATAAACAGGTAATGCCACTATAAGGGAACAGCAGCGCGATATATCGGCTAATTTGAATTTTTAATAAGTGCTCGCGCAGACGCGGTACCGTTAATAGTGCGCTGCACTTGAATGGAAATGCGATAAAACAGAATTTAAAATTTAATTTGCGATAACATATACTCGATGCGTACTACTTGTTTCAGTTACTGCCGCGCGTCTCCGTGGAAATGACGCACGGCATTCATTGATACGGCACGCTGAACAAAGGGTTTGGTTAATAGCCATTAAGCCTGAATAATCGTTGCCAGATGCTTTGGTGAAGTAGTTTTAACCTCGTGTGTTTAGGTGAATATAATTAAATCATTTGATAAGTATATATACTAACAAATCCATACAAAATTACCTTTTCAAAAAAAGCTAAAAAAGCGTCAAGTACACGCGCTCTGTCGCCCTAATATAATTAAAATATTAAAATATCGTAATTAAAAACTTATAATTCCTGTAAAAACAAATGATATCAGAGAGTTAGGCCAATAATTTCCAAAAGAATTGTATTATTACAATATTGCACCTATCAAAGCAAAGAATTTATTTATTAAAAGCAATGTTGTATACACAAACATCAAATGTTAGCACTGATATATGTATATCAAATGTTTTAGTTTTGAGAAGCTTTTCCAATGACAAAAAGTTTCGAACAAAAATTAAATTGACAGCCAAAACAAACACACTTGGCGTGCCTGAGTCGCATTAAAACACACATAGATTTTCAGACCGGGCACACCAATATGTGACATTTGATGATTTTTACTTTTCCAATATTTTCTTGTACATACTAATAGAAGATTTATATATACTAACAGATTTTACAAAGCAATCATGATTTCTCCTTGGAAATTATCTCCGCACTCGTGTTAACTCGAAGCTTTAACTCCCGATCAATAATTTCATTTTGAAAGGCAATATTAATGTGATTATTTAAGAAAAAGAGAGGCAAGAGGGGAGGGGAGAGAGAAAGAGAGAGAGGGACAGAAAGAGACGCAGCCTGTTTACGACGTCGTACCCGAGGTGTTGCTTCCCGTGTTTTCCTAGACAACGCGTTGGTCCAAGAGTCAAATCTGTCTTGAGGGCGTCGTATGTAAACGACTCATCGATAAAAATATCTTCGGTATATGGGGCATTCGTAAAGACGCCCTACCCTCTGCCCTCTTCCCTCTGCTTTCCCACCGTCTTCTATGTGAAATCAGAGTAAATACACCGTCGTCTAACGTCGGACGCTTGGCTTACATAATTGCGTTTAGGTTTCGGTTAGACTATACGTCGTTGTATACGTCGGATCATTATCGAGACTCGACCGTTTCCTCTTGCAAGAATAAACCAAATGCTTTGAAAATTGCCTAAAAATTGCCGCGGAATTGCGGTCACGATTAAACCTCCTCATGTGAAATTGCGACGCGCGCCAAAATGGCCCCGGATAAAAATAGAATCTTTATGGAGAACGTGCCCTAAAACCGTTAAACTGTACTATAATCCTTTTTAGGTCACCCGACACACGTTATTCTCGGAGAGCGGAGATTTGATTGGGAGCCACCGCACGCGCGTTCAGAAATTATTTAACGTTCAACGATAAATCTTTCAGCAGTTTCGGAAATCTACCGACGTCTCGCGCGTTCAGGGTGAACGCGCGTCTATTTTCACAAATGATCCGAGCATGTTTCCGTAATGCGAGCAAACACTTTAAAGTCACAAAAATGTATCGTCACGTACCGATAACACTTGACATCTTATAAACGATAAGCAAACCGTTGTTCCATCGAAAACCGATTCGTGCGTTACACGATCGCCGAGAGAAAAACCACGAATGCAAGTTGAAAAGCAAAATTAAAGCTTGATCTACAATGTGTGTTCTTTGCTTCCTCTATTTCTTCCTCTTTATTCCTTTCCCATTCAGACCTTAAGCCTTAAGCCAGAAAAAGACAGAGAAGAAACAGGAAGCAAAGAGCACACTGTAAATTAAGCTTTACACTGTAGATAAAGCCTTACTTTTTTTAATCGCTCCTCTTTCGCTTGTTTCTCCAATATTCTCTATACGCAGAACATTTTTGCCGTATAACACAACACACTAATAACAATAATAATATATAAGATTTGTATTACACGTAGCTGGGATAAACTCATATACTATAAAGTAAAGATTTATATATGACACACGGAGAAAAATAATTTTGCTCTTTTAGCAAAATCATCTTTGCTACTGCATATTCGTAGTGACATCAAAAAAATTTAGTTGACGTAACTAATTTTACAAATTATTCGTTATTAGAGCAGAATTTCGTTGCCAGGAAGGCAAAAATTTGTTGAGTGTATTTGTCCTAAGAATCACGTTAATTTGCTATTGATGCAAAATAATGTATCCTTAGCAAATTTATTTGCTATCGGAGCAAAACTGCAACTCTCTTATATAAATCTATCATGGTTCTTATAGCAAAATAATTTATAGATTCAGCAAATTATATCAAGCAAATAGTGATTAGTACTCCTAGTAAGTCTTTTTGCTGTCCATATAATAACGAAAAGATTTTGCTAGATCAACAGAAAATTTGCTGGGCCAGTAAATTATTTTTCTCCGTGCAGCAATATAATCGCGAATAATGTGTGATATGTTTTGTGTGATATGTGAATCTACTAGTGTATGTTTGTATGTGTGTATATATATATATATATATATATATATATATATATATAT
>NW_022639470.1:791365-794977 GCF_010583005.1 Odontomachus brunneus
CTCGACCGTTTCCTCTTGCAAGAATAAACCAAATGCTTTGAAAATTGCCTAAAAATTGCCGCGGAATTGCGGTCACGATTAAACCTCCTCATGTGAAATTGCGACGCGCGCCAAAATGGCCCCGGATAAAAATAGAATCTTTATGGAGAACGTGCCCTAAAACCGTTAAACTGTACTATAATCCTTTTTAGGTCACCCGACACACGTTATTCTCGGAGAGCGGAGATTTGATTGGGAGCCACCGCACGCGCGTTCAGAAATTATTTAACGTTCAACGATAAATCTTTCAGCAGTTTCGGAAATCTACCGACGTCTCGCGCGTTCAGGGTGAACGCGCGTCTATTTTCACAAATGATCCGAGCATGTTTCCGTAATGCGAGCAAACACTTTAAAGTCACAAAAATGTATCGTCACGTACCGATAACACTTGACATCTTATAAACGATAAGCAAACCGTTGTTCCATCGAAAACCGATTCGTGCGTTACACGATCGCCGAGAGAAAAACCACGAATGCAAGTTGAAAAGCAAAATTAAAGCTTGATCTACAATGTGTGTTCTTTGCTTCCTCTATTTCTTCCTCTTTATTCCTTTCCCATTCAGACCTTAAGCCTTAAGCCAGAAAAAGACAGAGAAGAAACAGGAAGCAAAGAGCACACTGTAAATTAAGCTTTACACTGTAGATAAAGCCTTACTTTTTTTAATCGCTCCTCTTTCGCTTGTTTCTCCAATATTCTCTATACGCAGAACATTTTTGCCGTATAACACAACACACTAATAACAATAATAATATATAAGATTTGTATTACACGTAGCTGGGATAAACTCATATACTATAAAGTAAAGATTTATATATGACACACGGAGAAAAATAATTTTGCTCTTTTAGCAAAATCATCTTTGCTACTGCATATTCGTAGTGACATCAAAAAAATTTAGTTGACGTAACTAATTTTACAAATTATTCGTTATTAGAGCAGAATTTCGTTGCCAGGAAGGCAAAAATTTGTTGAGTGTATTTGTCCTAAGAATCACGTTAATTTGCTATTGATGCAAAATAATGTATCCTTAGCAAATTTATTTGCTATCGGAGCAAAACTGCAACTCTCTTATATAAATCTATCATGGTTCTTATAGCAAAATAATTTATAGATTCAGCAAATTATATCAAGCAAATAGTGATTAGTACTCCTAGTAAGTCTTTTTGCTGTCCATATAATAACGAAAAGATTTTGCTAGATCAACAGAAAATTTGCTGGGCCAGTAAATTATTTTTCTCCGTGCAGCAATATAATCGCGAATAATGTGTGATATGTTTTGTGTGATATGTGAATCTACTAGTGTATGTTTGTATGTGTGTATATATATATATATATATATATATATATATATATATGTATATATATATATAAATTTACCATAATGTACGAGAAAATATTAAAAAAGTAAAAAACGTCAAATGTTCCACATTGGTATATATATTTTGACAACATAGCTTGGATTTGGTCGTTATTTTTAATGCCAATACGGGAAAAAATGTTTTCCAGATAATGCAACGATTACATAACGTACGGTACATACACTGTGTACGCACGTCTATGTGAATTGCAGAAAGATGCACATAGAAAAATACCGCATTCTAGTAATTGCTCTAGTAACTTCAAGTATTTCATAAGTTTATATTATACCTGACATTAAGTCTTGCTAAAGTTATTTTCGTTAATGTATTAATTTACCAAATCATTTAATTAAATTCACTTGGAGATACGTGCAGTTAAAATTACTTTACCCGAGTATCTGGCAACCAGATTATCCTAATAGCTATTAAGCAGATCTTTTGTTTCCATATCAATGAATATCGTGCGTCATTGACTAAAGTTCTGCTGTCAGTTCGGATACGATTAGCGAGTTAACGATTCCGCCAGCACGGAAAGCAGCGCCTTATCATACGTCTCGAGATAAACGTAACTGTTATATTTGTCTATCGCGAGACCCGCGTGTTTCGCCGCGAATGTGAAGCGAGATAGGCGTGTATCGCGTGCTACATACGCGCTGAGAACGCAAGTCGCCGCTCCGCGAGACACGCGCAAAAGTTACGCGCCACGACGAGAGATACTCGTGGTAATCCGAGCTGCTGATCGCCGTCCCGACGGTCGTCGGATTCGCCGTACGTAAGCGTAAACGTACCGTGACCATTCGCGAAACAGTCGTAAGCGCCGCAGGTGGACGCGTCGCAGAAATGGGACGGGAGCTGGGGAATGGTGCACGCTTACCGTTGCTTTGCAGAAAGTGCACGCGCCAAATCGAGGCGAATAATGCTGAGCGCATCTTTCGGATTTCGCTCGAGTTAACCCTTTAAGATATAACAGGACGCTAGCGTCGCACCTATGTTTTCTTTCTTATTTTTAGTGATTTCAAATAACTTTTATGTAAGTTAGATATGTGTGTGTATCATTTTATGAATAAATGAATCACAGTAACAATATGTCGTAAACTTGTAAAAAATTTCATTCAAACTAATATATATATATATATATATATATATATATATATATATATATATAATATATATATATAACTATAACTAACCCGCGTAGGGTATATATATATATAACTATATATATAATATATATATAACTATAACTATATATATAGTTATATATATATAACTAATATTATATATATATATATATATATTATCTCTAATATATATATATATATATATATATATATATATATATATATATATATATATATTAGAGATGTGCGAACTACTCGAATCAAATTGAATCAAGTAAAATTCGATTCGATTCAATTTCGAAAAGATTCGAATACGGATCGCACACATTAGCATTAACGAAGAACTATTAAAGACATCCAGCCTTACAGGAATTAACATAACTTAAAAAGTTTACTATACATTAAGATTTTCTTCAAAAATATTAAAAAAAGATGGCTTCTAGATAAATTCTTACCGACAACTGTCGGATCGATATGTGTCGTTGCGCAACTTTCAAGGCTGGAACTGAAATATATTATATATTTCTTACTTTAAAATGAATTGATATCACATGATCAATATTATCTCTCTCATACTGAAGTCACTATTTTCATATTAAATTGAATGATTATGTTAATTAAAAATTCTTTCAACAATTTAATTTGATTCGGATGAAATTTCATCGATTCGAATCGAATTCGAAATTAAAATCTGAGATTCGATTCGACTCGACATAAAAAATCTTTCATTCGCACATCTCTAATATATATATATACAGTGTGTCCCATAAGTTCGGCAACGGCAAGGAAACTCGGCGGGGGAGCATTTTAGAGAAAAATGTTTCGAATAAAAGTTGTAAGGCTTAAAAAGTCGCATTTAATGACAGTAGTTATTTGATCTAAGATGACGTCGCCAAGATCAGGACAAGATCAACTTTGCTTTTTTAAATAGAAATACATATTTTTTATTACGGGATTTTATTCTACGTAAAAAAGCAAACAACTTTTGCTTAAAAAAATTTTTTATACGACCTCTATTTTCTAAGATATTTACGTAAATATCTACAAAATTATTGGTTTCAATAATTTTTTACTTGAATTCTATTAACTTTAC
>NW_022639470.1:797528-800753 GCF_010583005.1 Odontomachus brunneus
GGGACACACTGTATATATATATATATATATATATATATATATATATATATATATATATATATATGTATATATATATATATTTTTTTTTTTTTAACTTCTCTTCAAATTCGTAATCAGCAATCCTGAAATCTCCGATGTGCCAAACGTGAAAAAACTTTACCGAGAAACAAGATGTATGGCTTAAAGGATTAATGAAACTCTTGTTCATTCACGTGAACATGTGTCTGAACGCGTGATTATGCCGACATTTTTAAAGTAAAATTCACGGGAAATGAAAGAGATTCTAGAAAGTCGACTCTTTATGAGAGTGCTCTTCGGAACCGTAATCTTTTCTGGGTCATTCGAGATGTATTTTTCAGTAGCAAAGATTCGATCGGAAGCTCATAGTGTTCTGAAATTACTTAATGACCAACGATAGAAAGAGGGGGAATACTATATTTGAAATCAATAAAATACTGACTTTTTTCTGACAAAATTTACGTCACGGTTGCACAGAATTACAAATGCTTTTATACATTGAAAGTACATGGAATAATGAATTGGAGCATTGCGCCGAACGTTTAATTTTCAAGAAAGTAATAGAATTACAAAATTTCCAGGTCACCTAGATAATAACAATAATGAGAACAGTCGTTACTGTTAACTGATTTTTTCAGCAAGACTTTACTGTAATTGAAATGCTATACTTATAACTGAACTATCAGTTGGAAGTATAGCATTTCAATGAAGAATACATAGGTTGTATGTGAAAAATGTCGATAACGTAAAGACGAATGTCATTAATGCGATCATACTATTCTTTTCTTATTTTTTGTACATATAGATCCTACATAAATGTGTATTATTTTATTTAACTATGTTAGCACAGGAAACATAATCACGACTACATAGAAATTTTTCATATATTTTTGAACTTCTAAATTCAGTTATAGAGATACAGAAATGTTCCTTAAAATTTTCGTTAGCGAGGCAAACACATGTGCAATATGTACAAGCTGTAGAACTTTTGTATCAAATAGATACTTACGTCAAATGACAACTCGAGATATCAATTTTAAAATTTTTTATTGTTTTCGTCATATATCGAGCAACGCTCCAATTCATTATTGCGTGTACTTTCAGTGTATAAAAGCACTCGAAAATCTGTGCAACCAATACGATATAAACTGTGTAGAAAAAAGTCAATATTTCGTTGAGCTTTCAAGTATAATATTCCCTTAAGAGAGTGAGATATAACAATATTATATACTGAGAACAAAAAACAGTTAGGTTGAAAAAATCGGCGGCCACCCGTCCTCAAAGAAATATTCCATTCTACGAATTACGCGTTAGTACAACAATAAGTTGTGTCGATACAAATTGCAATCATTGAGTAAGAGTTTCGTACAGACCCTATTTTATTTTAATTTTGAATCTCAGAGCCTTTTAACAGCCTTTTAATAGCCTTTTTTCACATTGAATTATATATAACTTAACACGGCAACTATACAATTCGTTCAATTAACCAGACGTTTTCCTGGACGAATTTTGTTCATTCAAGCAAAGTCTTATTAACTCAATCACTTTTTTGTTTCAGTGTAGCGCCGGCCAGTGGTGGCCACCATGACACTGAACGTGTTGAACAGCTTGGACATGGCTTTGACAAATTCCTCGCTCGCTCTCGGAGAAGTAGTGCAAGTACCTTTTACGTGGATTGGATTGAGACGTAAACATTTCCCGGGTATTGGCCCACGCGTGCAAATCGGTATCGATAACCGCGAGAGATATTTCATCAAATTTCAAAGCGTGTGGTTTACAACGAAGTACACACATACACATGCATACACACACACATAGCTCGTTCGCCGCCCGTTTGTCACCCTTGCCCCGAGTGTCAGGCATTCACAGCGAACGAACTAGATTGGATCCAGAGATGCTGACGGCGATATTTCGGACAGTGTACAATATCACAAAGGGTCGTCTGTTAAAAGCGACACACCGCTGCAGAATGCCCTTCATCTCATGCAGGCCTGCCCAATATGTTTCTCTCTTTGACAGCTTCACGCAACACGGCGCAAAAGAACATAAACATCCAAATAACTGCGGATCAAAGGTGACGTATCTCGTGTCCCTGTGTCTTTTGTAACGCTAAACAATCGATCGCAATTTACGTTACTTCTTTCGCGTGACCTTTCATTCTCTGTTTTTTTTCCTCTTTTTTATCTACCGATTTTTCTATAGTTACACCTCTTATCGATCTCTGTCTCGCGTTCACTTCCCGTCACTATTCACGAGAGACGCATCGCCATCGAAGAATTATCGATCTCGTTATATTGCCGTTAAGAAAGTCGAACGCTCTTCGACAGCTACGTGACAGATACTACTCGAGAGACACTTGCCTCAATATCTGTTATCGATTGCTACCATTTTTGCGCACTTACTAAATTTTCCCTCCGCGCATCCCGTCTATTTAAGAATTACTACGTACCGACGGTCGACGCGTATCGAACGTAATATATTCAACATACATATGTAACATAACACATGAATATACAGAGTATCCGGTAACTCACGGAGGAGTCGTAGTGCATAGGTAGATTAGATCAAACTGAACAAAAAATTGCTCTACCATTTTGCGAACAACCACGCAAAATTTTGAGTTATTAGTCCAAGAAGATTCGTGAATGATCACGCGCTATTCGGTAGATGAGACGTGATGACAACTTTTGCCGCTGTGTGCTTGTATATTAAGTCAAACTGAACAAATAAGTCCTCTACAATTTTGCAAATAACCACGTAGGTATTAATTATATATATTAATTATATATATATATATATATATATATATATATATATATATATATATATATATATATATATATATATATATATATACAGTTATATATACAGGGTGTCTCACACTCTCCTCCGGACACTTTGTGGAGACGTAGAACAGGTTGAAGTAAACATAAAAATCCTATACTATTGCGATATTTATTCGCAATAATTATCGAGATATTAATTGTAGAAAACTTATAAATAATCATGCAGAATATAGTAAATGAGTTATAGTAGCGACGACCGTCGTGTACTTATACTTTAGGTCAAATTGAACAAAAAAGTCCTCTACCATTTTTCAAATACACATGGATTTTTAATTATTAATTAAAGAAAATTATTGCACGATTTTGCGTGATAATGCACTCATCTTCTTTAATTAATAATTAAAAATCTATGTGATTATTT
>NW_022639470.1:802133-834955 GCF_010583005.1 Odontomachus brunneus
TATATATATATATATATATATAATTATATATTCATTATATGTTATTATATATTAATTAAATATTTATTATATATTTATTATATATTAATTAAAGAAGACTAGTGCATTATTGTGCACAACTATACTCTGATCTTCTTCAATTAATAACTAAACATCTACATGATTATTTGCAAAATGGTAAAAGACTTTTTTGTTCAGTTTGACCTAATATACAAGCACACAACGGCAGAAGTCGCCATCACGTCTCATATAAAAACGTTTTCAGACATAATCTTTGCTACTTGAATAATTATTGAATAATAATTATCACGTTCTCTTAACATAACAGTGTCTGGCTCTTATTAGCCATTTATCTCTTTATATTTCATATTACAGTTTGCATGACATGTTTTAAGCAAATTGTGATCTTTCTTTTCGTACTTCTATTTCGTCATTCTATGATAAATATAAATATGAACTAGCTAAGGGATATAATTTTTACACATCGTCCAATAAAGTTGCTGGCGGATTTATATGTATCTCTATTTATATAAAACCGTACTTTAAATGCGGCTTTAATCGTCGCGATGTAATCTAACGGAAACGCGAACGTGTACCTCGAGAAGACAACGGCAATCTAATTTGAACGCACGTTGTAAGAATCCGCGATTTCAATTAACACGTTGCTCGTGGGACACCGTACAACATTGTTCGCGATTCAGCAGCCAAAGTGCTTGCTACAAGATCTGCGCGCTCACAAACGACACATTGTCATCAGGCTTTCACGACAAACGAGCGCGAAATCGAAACTCTCGCGAACGAGATACGGCGCGCTCGACTTTTTGTCGCGTTCTTCGCATTTCAATGAGGCTGTCGAACGTCTTCGATAAATCCGATGGATAGAAGCCTCTTCGAGAATCCTTGGCCTACTCCCGCGTGTTCGTGTCGTCGCACGCGCGCGCGACAACATTATTACATCCGCGCTGCCGTTACCATTAACGCCACTAACATACCCCACGTCGCGATTAGAAACGCGACGTGCGACCTACGCTGTCATAATACGCGTACATCCTCATTAAAGCGACCGGATCGTCCCTCACTCGCTTATCTACGTACTTTTTTTTATATAACATTCTATTAATTCGACTTTGTCCGCCCTCGCGTTCGCTCCGCTCGCAACACACAAGCGTGTTGCAGCCGACGAGGCATTTTGCTGACTCGTGAATGCAACTATCTCGGATGGAAACAGATCGCGCTGTAATATATTTAAATTTCTATCGTCGCAGTGAGAAAACAAGAAAGAGGTATAGCTCTGTCACACATATTACAATCAATGTTGAAAGAGGGAGAGAAAGAGAGTCTAACTTTAAAAAAAGGAAAAACAGAGATTAGTTTGGTTCTGACAATCAAAGTCTGATCCAGTTGATATATATTAAATATTTTTTTCTATATAGCAGAAAAATATTAAAAAACTATACACCAGCAATAAAATAACGTGTATTTTTAAGTCACTGTACATTGTCAATGTACAAATGTACATTGTCTCGTTTAAAATTGTTGAAAATAATTATTTTTAACAAGTTACAAAACGAATCAATTATATTTTGCTATTAAGTTTATTATTTTGGGATGAAAAAATGTTACCATTTGTTTCCAACATTTTATAGAAAACAAATATTGAGAAAAGTCACTTATTTTACTAACATATTGATAGCTTTGTCAAAAAAACATTTCTACAATCCGTCACTTATCGGTTTAGATCAAAGAATGTTGAAAGTAAATATTATTGGCAGAGAGAATTGAAGTAAAGATATGGTATAGCAACACTGTTAATAAAACAAAGGTTTTGTTTTGACTTGACTGATTGTTCTATTAAAATAGTCTAATTTGTGTGATTAGTAACAGTGTCGTTAACGGTTTAAAGTTTTCTAACTTTAAACATTTGAAAATATTATTTTTTATTAATAGCATTGCTATTAGTAGTTTACTCATAGTAAATGGTTTTTCTAATTTTGCCGGTGACATTTTTATTTTCCATAATGTTAAAAGCATATTTTGTTAATAACATTTAGCAAATCGTTTTCTAGAGGACATAATTTTACAAAAATCATTTTTGTTATTAGTTTTTAACTGTTAACATTGTTGCTGCTACTTTTTCGATATAAACCGACCTTAATTGTGCCAGTGTTAAAAAATTTATTCAATCAATTAGTAATTTTTTTCGCAACGCGCAAATAAATCAGTGAATTTTCGGGAATTTGCTTCATACATTTGTCCTACATTTTTTACACTAACAAAAACAAATATTTTAAAAAAGTAAAATACACTTTTATTCAGTGAGTACTAACAACATATTTAATGGAATCTCTAAATTCTTTTATTTAAATAGAATAAACAATTGCTTTTTAAAAAAGCTAAGATGCAAAAGTTAAGAAAATGTATATTTGTATAGATGTATATTTTTTCTCATTTTTTATTAGTTAAAAAAATATACGTTTTCTCATTTTTAAAATATTTCTTTCCAACGTATAAAAATACGTATAAACAAAAATATATTATCAGTCGAATAAATATTATTTGTTTCTTATGTATTTCTTTCTCTCAGTGTGTATTCTTCCTTCTTCCTAAGTACATGTGCGCGGAGCGTTTGTTAAACCGAATAAGACGGCTTTTAGTGCAAGTCGCAGATTTACTGCGGATAACTTTCTTCCGCTCGGTCTGAGAAAGCCGACGGCACATAAACACTTGTCCTTGTTCCTGAAACGTTGTTAATTATTTCTCGCAGCTGTTTCCATTCAAAATTGTCAATTCTTCAACTTATTCGTCTCAGCAGCTCTCATACCCGCAAAAACCCGAGAAAATCTTCTCACGTTATGGAATAATAAACCGAGCCAGTTCGCCTAGATTCTAGTGGGCATAATTATACAGGCGACGGATTGCAGAACGCACGACGAAACCCCGTCGTCGTTCGCGCTCCGCGAACAATTTAAATGGCATACCCCGTGCTCGTTGGAGAACGTGAAACGTAATCGGGAAACGGTTGGGAAAATCCTCAACAATCACTCGTCGCGTTCTTCTTTCTTTGGGAACACTAAACAACTCCAACTGCGCAGCAATGATCCCTAAGAACATAACAATGGACAATGCAGCGTGCCGACGCGAATCTTATTTAGCGCGGTTTCATAAACGGTCGATTCGGTATTTCGTCACTCCGTGATCTGCGAATCGTAAACTATAGTGTATAGTAAACTATAGTCTGTCGAGTGTAAAATATTGCAAGCAATAAAAAAAATATCTTACATCGCGTACTTATTATATACACATTAGACTCCTTTATTATCGACCGAGTGTTGTCATCGATGCTATCCCCTCATAATAATTGTATTTTTAGAAGATGCTATATGCAATCAATCGCAAAATTATTTTAGACTCAAGTAACTCGAAAGAAAGATCAAAACAAATTATTTGGTGTGACTATATGTATTAACTATAACTTAATAATATCGCGTTTATCACTAAATTCGACAATTGCTACCAGATAAATACGATATTTTTCCATGTATGAATAATTTAATTAAAAAGTCAAAGGTTAAAAAATCAAAGGTTAAATGTTAAAAATGTCAGAATTATTTTAGATTCAAACGCCTCGAGAAAGATCTTTAGAAATGTTTTATATTACCGTTAATAACACTAATTAGGGTTGTGCGTATTTACTTTTTATATTTATATCGTGTTTAATTGACAATTATTGTACTTATTGTACAATTTACTTAACCTTCCATCCAGAGGATGGAATTACTTATATTGTGCAGTTAAATCAACTTTTTCCATTAGCTGAAAGAACACTTATAGCGTCCGTGTAACTACATTTCATTTTTCATTGACCTTTTGGCTAAATTTTTTAGTTAAAATTCCTACATGAGATGGTTGAATAAACTTAATTTTTATTCAATTTGACTCGATTGCAGTTGATGCAACCAAATTTGCTCAATCCAAAGGTTCTTTTTACCCGATCTTCTCTTTCAGTGTACATTATCATTTGTCACTGATTCGACTGCTACAGTCGGATAAATACACGGATAATTAACACGGATATTTTCGTTCGACGGTTCATCGCACCTCGGTGGAGAAGAGCATTGATGTTCGTGATGTGAGCAACGTTCGAGGATCAATTCGTTCGCGGCGGTATGAGCTCGAAGCCGGCGCGCTTTCTCTCGAGGGTGAGAGTCGTGGAGTGGCGCAGTCGCGAATAGGGTGCCGCGCGAGGGTGCCGACCCTCTGTCGCGTCCCTATTTCGTATGCACTCGGCGCCGACTTCTCCAGCCGGAAAGTACCTCGCCGGCTACTTCGTTCACCTGGAGAATAGCACTTCGCACATACTTCAAACTCGTCGTCGGCGGGACCAGAATGGCGGGATAAACCGAAGCGCGCGAAGAATAAGAAAAAAAATATCTCTTTCGCAAAAAAAAAATATTTTTTCTATTTGTTCGCGCGAATGCAGTAGAGGAAACCGGGGCTAGATGCCCTATATTTTAGAATTTCGAAGTTACAATTTCTCTGTTAACTAATTGTTATAACTGACTCTATAAACATAATAGAGGCAACCTTCTTCTATGCACACTGAGAGAAGAATTTAGTAAATATTATCAAAATTTGGTTACTATTACTAAATGATAGACGTAAATATAGCGGGCCGAAGCTATGGCAATACTTATTAATTAATTTAGTTCTGTAAAATAAATTATTTATTTGACAGAAGTAAAATTTATTTGCTTCCAAAATATATTTGGTAAATAAAACTTATTGAATAGTTGAGCAAAATAAGCGATTTTGTAATAGTTACAAAATTTTTGATAGGTTCAACCAACTATCTGTAATAATAGATATTGAAACGATGTAATAGCTGCAAATGAATGAATTTTTCGTTGTGCTGCAACAAAACATACTTATACTGGTAACAAAATAGAACTCGTATCTACTGAATTTTTTATTATATGGGATATAACGATTTCATAACAATTATCAAATATCTGTTCATAACTGTAATATATTTTATATTAAATATTTAACATTAAGTAACTATTACTAAATTATTTAATTGATGTTACTGTGAATGCAATTATGTCATATTCCCGATCTATTTGGTAATTATTATATTTCCCGATAATATTTGGTAATTATTATCATATTTAGTATTAGTTACTAAGGATTCAATGAATTTCTGTAACTAAATGCAGTTTGTTATATTTACCAGTCTTTTCTCTCAGTGCATTAATGCCCGTCACGATCCTGTTAACCGTATATTTTGTTTTGTAATAACTAAAATACGAACATGCAGCAACATAGCTATTTTGCCCTGGTACCGGGATCAGTTGCCCAATAGCGTAGCAGGGTAAGAAGGGCATGTATAAAATATGTATCCTGATTAGCAGTTCTAGAGTCTCCGCAAGAGATCTCCACAGACCTCTCGCTGGCTCTTAATTATGCCAACTTTATCTCATCCGCCCTATTTCGATCATTTTATGAATGAACATTACAATTATTACCAGAAACAGTATATCATATACTTGTAAAAAATTTAATTCTAGTTAATAACATATTTATATTATATTTATATTATTTTATTCAATCACACACAATGGAGAATATTAATAAAAAACTTCGAAAAGCTCGAAAATTTACCTTGCACTATTACTAAATTAATTTTTTCTATGTCTTAACTATAATATTATTCCGATTTTAATGAAACTCAGGGACAGTATTTATGTTCTCTTTCTAAAAGGAACATTTCGTGATTTTTTACCCACTGATTTTTTACCCTTTCTCTCAAGATAAAAATTAAAAAAGCACATGAATAAAATAACCTGGGACCTCGGTCTCTCCTATTTAGTACGTGATTCTGATATTAATGCAAAGTCGTCAATGTCGAATTATTATCGCGTTTGTCACGAATTTCAACAATTACTATCAAATGAATATAATATCCCTTCATATACGAATAATTCCATTTTTAAAAACATTCTATGCGCAAAATTATTTTAGATTTAAACGACTCAAAGAAAAGCTTTAAAAAATTATTTGATATTACTATAAATATAACTAATAATACTTATTATCGATACCTGAAGAAGCTTAAAAAATCGCGGGGAGGAAAGAGGAGAAACAAGGGGATGACGAAGGGATGATGACTTGTTTTTACCAAGGCGACTACTAAATACATTCGTATCTCTCTCTACATTGAAGAGCGCACTCAGTACAATTGACACTCATTAGACACGCACGCTAATCGCAAGGTTTCGTGCGTGAGACAGCAAGAAGAGGAAGAATCAACGGACAAACAATTAACCAGTTTGAGGAGGAGGTAATTTCGATTAATGACGATCAATTACCTCAACCACGAGGGATGGTTATACTCTAGTGAGAGGCTAATCGGAAGATGCTCATGAAAATTTTTCATCTCTCTCTCACACACACACACATACACACAGTGAGAGACATCGAGACAAAAAACCGCGGGGAACGGTTGAACGGGACAGAGCGGATGTTTGCTCGCGGGACTGGCGGATCCGACGGTTAGGAGGAAGGTGGCTTCTGATGCACTCTCGTCATCGTGATCTTCCTGTGGCATCGAACTTGCCGTAATAACAGCTCCTTACAGCCATCGTGCAGCGTACGAGCGAGCTGCGTGCCCGGCATAGAAATGAGTGAAAAAGGATGAAAACCAGAGTGGAAAAGTGGAGCCGCGGGCTAGAAAACACCCGATGGCGCTGCTCCTCGTGCGTATCCGCGCTGCGTGGGATAGTTCTCATCGCATTATTATCATCGTCCATGACGAGGTACGTACGCACGTACGCACGCACGTACGCATTCCACGCCCGTCGCCAATAAATGCTCGCGTACGTTCTATAAAACGCTCTCATACCGGGTGTTTCCGAAGCACCGGCTAAGAATCGGATCAGAGGGTGAGTGTCGTACTCTCTAAATTTCTTGGGATGAAATTCAACTCGGAAAGTAGAGTAACCGCCGAGTTACTCAAAGCTGAGTGATTTTTCACTTATATAGAAATTCTCCGTGGAGTGGATATTTTCATTCAAAATTGAAGAGTGAATCTGATGTATTCCGCTATCACAGGGACATACTTATTGTAATTGATTGAGACATTCACTCGTATAAAATCAGAATGCACTCTAAGCTCGAGAGAGATATTCACTCTTGTGATTTCGATTGGGGATATTTCTACTATTACTTCAAATGAAAATATTGCCATTTCCATCTGTTATGAAAAAAACTCCAATTTTTATAAATACTCTAAGACATTTTAGGAATATTCTTTAAAAATCTTGGAATAGAACTGCTCTCAAAAAGTAAAATAAGCACCAAATTACTCGAATTTGAGTGATTTTTTAATCATATACATAGAGTAAATTCTCCACTCTGAATCATCTAATAAATATTTTCACTCGAATTTGAAAAGTAAAATTGATGTACTCCACTATTACAGGGACGTACTCATTCCAATTGATTGAAAAATTCACTAATATGAAATCAGAATTCTAAGCTTGAATGAAATTCACTCTTACGATTTCAGATGACAATATTTTCACTGTCGTTTCAAATGAGAATATTTCCACTTGTCATTCCTTTCGAAAGTTCCATTCCAAGCAATTTCGAAAGTGCTCATTAAAATTCTTAAAGTAAAATTTAATTCAAAAAGTAGGATAAGCATGCGCAAAAAATTCTACTCTGCTAAGAAAAGCAATTACTCAGTTTACTTTCCTTCTTTTATAAGTAATGTTTATCTTCGAAAAAAAATACTTTCTTGATAATAATTTTGAAATATATTTTTCACAAATTTGAGAAAAATTTAATTATTATATACTGAAAAGAAGAATTTATTCTCTTTACAAGAATATTTTATAAAACTCTCATAAAAATTATAAAATATTAAAAAAAATGTTATATTTCGACTCTATGTAGTAAGCAAATAAAATTTTTGTCTTAACTTCATATTCTTGATTTAAATGCTAAATTTTCTAGAATTCAAAATATATTTTAAATAAATATAATGCTTGTGATACTTGTGATAGATTTGCGGATATATAAACTTATAAGATACTTGGAACAAGTAATATTTACTTGAATAGAGTATTTTTCTGTGTGCATTCACTCTTCAGTTTCGCACGAAATAATTCACTTAACGATTCAACGTGGAGAATTCACTCTGTATGAGTCAATCGAATTCAAATTGTGTTTTACTCATACAGAGTGAATTCTTCATGTTGAATCATTAAGTGAATTATTTCGTTCGAAATTGAAGAGTGAATCTTATATACTTCACTTTCACAGGAATTCATTCTATAATCGATTGATATATTCGCTCATAAAAATACGAATAAGAATGGTGCTTCAATCTGTGAAAGCACTTTTCAATTCATAATTGTTCGTAATGGATTCTAGTGTCTGATTCCACTTTAAGCTTGAGAGACACGTTCACTCTTGCAATTTGGAATAACAGTATTTTCACTATCGTCTCAAGTGTGGAGACTGCCACTTTTCATTAGTTTTGAGCGAAATTCCGCTCCAAGAAATTTGGAGAATAAATCCATTATTTCTCGATTATTCTCAGATTCTCGAGGTGCTCGATTATTCTCCGATCGTCGAGCGAATCCGAAATTGCAATCGTCGCGATTTTGTTGAAGCACGATTGCACGAAATTACGAATTTCCTAAAGTATTCAGAGCGTAAGTAATTAATTGGAAAATTGCTTAAAATATAAGTTACTTGAAGCGTAAAAGAAGATCTCGTTGATTTGGGAAAAGTCCCTCTTTCAGCTGGAACTTTGTAACTCCGACTCTGACGTATCGGCAGGAAACTGAACTGAGAGTTCAGAAACAGCTCGTTTCGATATGATCGAGCAATATGTAGGAAAATTTCGTGCCGTTGCGTCGAGTAACGCTCTGTATAAAAATGATCCGTTGCAATCACTGCGAAATCGACCTGGACGATAATTGGCTCGATGATCTGATCCTTCAGCGAGCCGAACACGCGAGATCGAAACGATAATAGTCATTGCGGTTAATACTTAATACACGGGGTGTCCCTAAGCAACAACTATGAATTGATAAGTGCTTTTGGATCGAAGCACCATTGCTCTTTCCAAGACAGCCATCGATATTCTTCACATTTTGTCCAATTATTAACTTATATAACATATCATATATTTATATAATTACATAACATATTTTATAGTTTGTTTAAATATATAATATGTTACACAATTATTAAATTTAACTTATATCATAATTAACATATTATAATTTAATAAAATATTACACAGGGTGTCCGATAATATTTGCTATGGAGCCGTGGTATACAAGTATAAATTAAGTCAAACTAAACATAACTAAAAACAACAGTCCTCTGCCTATCATTTTGCAAACAGCCACACATTTAAAATTTTAAATTATTAATCAAAAAAGATTAGCAAATATTGCACACATTCATACCCCAATCTTCTTCAATTATTAACTCAATAACCTACGTGTTATTTTAAAATATTGTATTGTAAAATAGTAGAAAATTTTTTTGATCAGTTTGATCAAATTCATCAAAGGATCTCAAAGGTGAATAGACACGCGAGTTTTTCAAATGATCGTTTATTTTACTTCATCAAGCTGACCACGATTTGATAAAAATCAAATGGTGTCCACCATTTAAATTTACTTTTGAAGTGTCCCTGTATCGTATAGCGCGCGATTGTACAACAATCTTTCTTAATTAATATTCAATAAACTCAAAATTTTATGTAGTTGTATAAGAGAAGTTGTAAAAAAGTAAAATAGCAAAGTATTAGTTGTAAAATAATAGTAAAATAGTAATAAAATAGCAAAGTGGTAGAGGAATTTTTCGTTCAGTTTGACTTTATCTACACCATAGCTCCGTAGCGAACTGTCGATCACCTTGTATATTTAGAGAAATTAGAAAATCTCGAAGAAATCGTGGAACAGAAGCTATCACGAATAATTATGTGATATTATTGATGAACAAACCGGACATCACTCTTCCCTAAAATCGAAGACCAGACATACAGAAGACCACAGAAAGAAAGAATAGCGCAATAGGCAAAATAGTTAGAAGCGTAAACGGTCTCCACGAAAGGAAGCCGGTAACTATCAAAATAGGACACCCTTTATGCACTCACGCACCAGTCGGCACCAAGTGCCGAGGTAAAAAGTCGTTTCCGTTTGTCCATCTGCCGATCTCATGGGGTGGGAGGAAGAGAGGGAGAAAGAACAGTGGCGGGGACGGGGTTGTTGCCGGCGTGTTTCTTTCCTCTGCCTGACAACGCGCGACCTTGAGGAAATTGTGCAATCACGGTGTAACGTCGACCTCTTCGAAGGAGCATCTCGACGGACCGTTGCGCGAAATGTATATCGGAACCGGCGCGCGAATAAATTACGCAAACACGCGGATGGCGTCACGCGATCGCAAACTCGTACCTTGCGGTTTCTGGTCCGCCACGGCGAGGTGTCGCAGCCGGATTCGCAAAAATAACCGCAGCCCCGAGCACGTGATTTCTCGGAGCGTTTCGTATCTCGCGCCAAAATCTGCATTCGATTATTTATGTGTTTGTAAGTTTTTTAACATATTCGTTCCCGTTACTTTTCACGTTCCACGCACCGCTGGAAAGAATCTCCCTATAAATATGCCAATGTTAAAGTAAATTGCACGCACATGTGGAAATATGACCACTCATCTATCGAGCGTAATTTCTGTTAACGGTAGTCGCGATTGACCTTAAAACGATACCTCGCTGCTACTACGTGCACGTCTATCTCTTGGATGAATTGTTTCATCGTTCAATGAAAATTTCACCAAATATCGCGAGCTACAACCGTCACAAAATCATAATTACACACTGAGAAAAGATATTTGAATATTTATTTTTGGGATATAAAGTTTATTTCTGTAAAATAAGATTTATTTTTATTAATAAGTTTTATATCCTACACACAAATAAATTTTTAGTATTTCTTTCTCAGAGCATTGAGAAACAGTATTTGAAAATTTATTTATGAGATACAAAACTTATTTTTGTAAAACAAAGTTTAATTCTATGAATAAGCTTTATATCCCACAAGTAGATTTTCGAGTATTTTTCTTTATTAGTGTATTATACTGATGACGTTTATTCATAAAAATAAATTTCATTACACAAATATAAAGTTTATTCACAGAAATAAACTCTATTTCACAGATATAAATCTTTATTTCATGGGAATAAACTTTATATCCCGCAAATAAATTTTCAAGTATTTTTTTCTTAGTATATCAAGATGAATGAAAGAAGAACATTTCCGAGGCAACAAACTGCAGTTGTTCAGAGAGATTTTCTCGTCAGGTTGGAAAAAATACGAACCCGGAAAGAATAAGTACAGGAATGAAAGGTGAACATTAAATATGCGGGCCTGATAAGCTGCAATTTTGCCGTTGCACGTTGCTTAAAAGGAAGTATCTTTGACAAGGAAACTAGACGAGTTTACGGTCGAGTAATCGATATTACGTCCGGATAATCGACGAACACGACTGAAGCTTCGTGAGTGCCGCTCATATTTCAAACATGTGTGCGTGCGTAGGCAGATGCACGCGTATGCGTTTCCACGCACGACAAACCGCAAGCATATGGTGTATAAGGCTTCTGTTCGGAAACAACGCGTCGCCTCCGGTCTGCCTTGAGACCTGAAACGCGCTTATTCCGTAACATAAATTTTACGAAGACCAAGGAGAATATTTCTGGTAGTATTCTTCTCATGTAATACTACATTATACGACAAAATAATGGTTTCCCAAGATCAGAAGTGGCATTTGAAGTGGCATATGTTTTATGACATAAGATGTCATAAATTACAATATTGTTTTATATTCGTATCTTATGTGATTACATTGTTATATTGAGATATGTGTTATTCAAATTTATTCACGCACAATCAAGCACCTTCGTGATTATCACGACGTGAGACAATCGATGATATAAACTCCACAATTTTTGTGAAGCAAATGCAGTGAATTTTATTTCGACGTTCTAAGTAATAAATATGGGAGACTAATGAGAGCTAATTGATTACCTTAGTAATTGGCAAAATCGATTATTTCTGCTATTTTTTAACAAGTTACAGAATTAAGCAAGCAAAATTTTTAAACATGTCAAAGATGGCTTTGAAATCCTTGTTTGCTTGATTCCGAAATCTGTTAAATAACAGTAGAAATAGTCGATTTTACCAATTTATCCTGGTAACCAACTAGCCCCAGCCTCTCCTATCAGTCGTATGCACCACTCATAAAGTATGCAACCTTTACAAATCGATTAGTAAAATTGCTGCTAAATTTACGTATATTTGTTCGTATAAATAATTTCTCTCTCGTGAAAAATCGGTAGCTACTCTAAAAATAAACTATCAAGTTTTGTTACGACGTGAGACAATCGATGATGAAAACTTAAAAACTCTACAGTTCTTTTTTAATTACATTTACGAAGCGAAAATACTGTTATTGAATTAATCATTATAAATTTACATTGCACACAATAAGATAAACTTTTTGTTGCATTGATGCAGCGCAATAAATTTATTAGAAGTTACGATCGGATTTTCTTATTACGTCTTGCATCGCATAGTGGTGTCCTGAATATATTTTTATAATTTTATTCGTATTTCTTTCGTACTTGGATTTCGTCATTCTATATAAAAATGAGTGCCATATAAACCGCACATGACGGATGCAACCTTTCATCCGAAAAAAAATCTAATCTCATCCTTAGCGAAATCCTCTTATATATAGCCTCAAGAGGATTTTACTGAAACCAAAAGGAAAATGTTCCAAGCACAATATTATTCCTCTTCGTTCGAAAAGGAATACTCTTTCGGTAAAAATGTCCGTTTAAAATATAGGATTACAGGAAATAGCACCTTCTATCTAAAGTTCCTCTTTTTGTGTTAAAACATTTGTCTTTTGATTTAAAAAAAATCCTCTTGAGACCATATACAAGAGGATTTCGCTAAGAGTAAAATTATGTCTCTTTGAATGAACCTTTACAAATTTACAAAAGTAAATTTACGTGCACACTACATTAATATACACACACACACACATACACACACTTGTCTGCATCTGAGTACACTACGTTAAATAATGTCTTTTCTCTCGAATATCTTTCTTTAATTTCGCGAAAATCATCGAAAATCTCTAACTTCCGGTCGCGATATTCGTCGTACTGCATTAAAAACATTATTTTTGTATTTAAAACTGAAATATTTAATACATACAATTTAGTTAGTTAGAAGAGACCGGAGTTAGAAGATGTCTTATATTTTATAATTTTATTTTATTTTTTATAATTCCCTATATTATAATATATTTAGAAGTTAGAGTTTCTCAGGGTAAAGAAGATCACGTATAAAATATGTATCCTGATTAGTAGTTTCTTTTCTGCCGACCTTTAATTATGGACCAACTTTATCTCGTCCGCTCATATGTTCGATTTCAGTCATTTTGTGAGTGAAAATTGCACTTCTCACTAGAAACAATATATCATACATTTGTAAGAAATTTTATTCTAGCCAATAACATATAACTTACTTTTATTCAGTCACAGTGGAAAATATTAATAGAAAATTTCAAGAGACTCGAAAATTTACTTTGCCTTATTAGCAAATCGATTTTTTTATTTCTTAATTATAATATTATTCCGATTTTAATAAAATTCAGGGAAAAATATTTATGTACTAAAAGGAGCATTTCGCAATTTTGTACTCATTATCCCTCTTAAGATAAATATTAAAAAAACCACATATTATCGAGAAAGCAAAACACATATAACGGCAACTGAACTTTTTGATCGCAGTTACCAAACATTTGGTTGATCCCATTTCAAATTTTGGTTCGGTATATTTTGGTTGCTGACAACAAAATTCTTTTTTCAGTGTATGACGTCAGAAAAGGGTTATTCGCGACCACGGTCACTTCTATGCGACTGATTAACGCGAAAATGCATGAGAATGACTCTCGGTTTGATCTAACTTTATGTCTCTTATCCGTGAAATAATTCCCATCGGCTCGGGCGATGTACAAGAGATTCCGCGGCGAGTGAGAGGCGAATTAAAATAGTAATAAAGTCACGCGGGCGACGGTACACGTCGGAAAAGTTCCCCCGAGGTCGTTAATCTGGTTTCGCGCTTGTAATTAACGATCGCTGTCTCGTAATTACACGGGTCCTTGTAAGAGCGATTAGCTGCAGGAGGCAGGAGGCATTGCACCCCGCGCCGTTGAGGAGCCCGACTATCTCGATATCGCCGCTCTTAGCCTTCGCGCGCATCGTTCCTTCCCTGCGCGATTAGTCATACTTAATCGTTTCGCAGTTTACGTGTACCTTTAGAATTCGCTTCTCGCGTGTGCGCGTCGCACGCGCGAGCAGTGACGCATAGGGAATTCTGCAAAGCGCTTTTCTAACTTCCTCACTCCCGGCCGCCGTGCGCCGGGCACCTACGAGTCTGTGCTCACCGGCGAAGCTAAAACGCCGTCTGTTAGTCTCTTATTAAGAGAGACACAAGAAGATTTCTTATTAAGACACACATGTCTTGTTAATATTTCTTCTTACTAACGACTTCAAATGCTTACTCACTCATGACACGCAAACGCTACACCTTTGTCTCACCAACGCGCACGAAGAAAAGAGTTTGGTCAAATTAACCTGAATTAATCAATGAAGGCATTCAACGAGTTTTGGTTCAAACCAAATTAGGTTCATAAGAATCAGAAATTTTGTTTATTCTTCAACCAAAACTACGTTTAACTCGTGCATTGTATTAGGTTAATTCAACTCTTTCCTCTGTGTGGCTTCAAGATTTTTCTCTTGTCTGAAGACATGTAGCACAACGCGCGATTATACTTAATGGTATTACTCTTATTGCTATCTTCACTCCAAAACGACAGATATAAATGCAACTGTATCTCACACCTAAAAAATGGAAAGCCTGTTATATATGGCCTCAAGAAGATTCTCCTAAAGAAAGAATATTCTAACATTATTCCTCTTTATTAAAAAAGAAATAAATTCGGTAGAGATTTTCGCTGAAAATATCAGATTACCTTGAATAGCACCTTGCAATTCAATCTCTTTGATTTCAGAATATTTTCTATTTTTTGATTTTACAAAAATCCTCTTGAGGTCACATAATACATCCGTCAAAAATGAGATTATATTTTTTGGAATACATCGCAATGCACAAAATAAAGTAAAAATGCAGAAATTGCTTTGCCCTACTTAAGAAATCTGATGGGAATAGGTAAAAATATAAAAATTTTATGGAAATGACTTTATCTGAACTTACCGTTTCTAAAAGGAATTTCAATTTCTCGCATTTCAGTTTATACAAAAGAGCTGTCAATTTCTTTCGTTTTATGTCACAAACTTGCTTTTAACGCAATTAAATATTATATCAAACCATCAAATGTTTACCTGCATATACACGTATTTTTTTATATCATTTTATCATTTTTTCAAAACATACGAAGCTATACTATTGTGTCATCGATGCATACGAAGAAAAGAGTTGGGTCGAATTAGCCTGACAGTGAAGGAATCAAACGCGTTTTGATTGAAGGAAACAGAATTTCCGGTTCTTAGAACCGAATTTAGCTCATAATCCTTCAACCGAAAGCGTTTGGCTCGTTTATTATCAGGTTAATTCAACTCTTTTCTCCGCGTGGCTTCGAGATCTTCAGTTTTCAGAATCAAGATTTTAAAACACGATTTAGTTACGCGGATTTTTCTCACGTAATTCCAGCGAATCGGTCCAGCAAGGCAGTAACAATAACGCATTACTTTGCTGACAAGCGCACGCAAATAACCCGCCGTCGGGGCACGGTAATAAAATAATTCAAGTTTTCACGAACTTAATGAGCCGACATACTGATACTTTCGTGTGTTTGTCCGCGCGTCCGCCAACGCGATGCTTAAAATTCCAACCAACGCACAGTGAAACTGCTTTCTCTGTGTCCGCCTGTCTTCAGTTCTCCTCCTTCGCGTCTCCTACGTTTCGCCGAGAGAACCTACCGGCCCGGCATAATAAACTTTATTATGCTCTCTTTCTCGTCGCCGTCGTCCAAGTTCTCGCAATAGAGCAAACGCTTCTCGCGAAATTATACCGTTCACACAGCGCGAACACTCGCGCGTCTATTCCTTCTTTTCCCTCTGTTCAGGTGCCATCGAATAAAATCGATAGCTTCGCGAGCTTTGCGCGACGGTGTCGAGAAACAAAAGACGATTCGCTCGTTTCTTTGTTCGCGCAAGATAAATCTGCCCGTCTCTCTCTTGCTAATTTTCACATCGGAACTGCGAGTTTTACACGCTCGAAATACGCCAAACACATGAAAAACACCCGAACATTGGGGAGCTCGACTGATCTCGATAAAAAAGCGGAATATCCCTCTCTCTTTCTCTGTCGTTTTTTACTCTTCTCGTTGATGCACACCGCGCAAAAGTCGTAAACCGAGAAGCAGATGATCAATTTTGCAGGAGGACCTCGTTTTACGTATCACGGCGATCCCCGAACCTACGCCGAATTCAAACGGGAATGCGCTCATAAAACACACGGGACCGCTGAATACTACATGCCCGACGGTCGACGACTACATGCCGCCCAATCCGCAATTCCTAAGGCTGGTCGATCGTAATACATTTTTAAGGGCAGTACTTCGTGACGACGAGCGCGTATAAAATCATATTGTACGCTCTCACGTCTGGCGGCTCGTCGTATACGTACATACGTATGTACATACGACCGTCGCGCATCAATAACGTTTCGATCTTCAGAATATCTATTCAGTCTGCCTTAACTATACCTCTATCTGTTCTTTATCGCTACGTAGTGCCCATTTCTATTTCTTGTCATTCTGCATCATTCCACGATTCATCATTTCTATGTCTACGATTATATTGTGTTAATCAAAAAACTCGACTCGATTCTTCGTCTTTCTCGGTAACAGATTTTTCTATGTGAGAAAAACATTGTAGTAAAAATTGCAATAAATTTCTATTATCTCGGATCATACAGAATTATGACCGAAATTACTTTGTATTTGTTTATGAGTTTTTTATTACATTGTTTATTTGCTCATTACATTCGACTCTCTACTGCAAAATTATTCTAATTGCTTGAATATTTTTCTTATCATATATCAAATAGGTCTCACATTGATTTATTTATGCGTTTTTTATTTATTTATTACATTGTTTATTTGCTTATTACGTTCGACTCTCTACTGCAAAATTATTGTAATTGTTTGAATATTTTTCTTATCATATATCAAATAGGTCTCACATCTAATACTTACTATATTTCTTTTTCTTTTTTACAGTAATTTATAAAATATATTTTTCAATAAATGTTCCCCAGAGGACACCGAGATAAAGTACAAAATAAAGCGATATAATGCCGTGCACTTTTTATAGTACATTATCAAAGGACAATAGCCCTGCCCCCTTCTGCCAACAGAAATATCTGTAAAATAAATTTTTATCCAACAAATAAATTCTCAAGTATTTTTTCTCTTAGAGTGTACAGTAATTTTAATTACAATTTCAATATAGTCCAGCTTTACAAAAAACATTGCGAAAGAAATATAATGTTAACATAATTTTTACTACAATATTTTCTCCGTATACAACACGTTATACAAATTAGCGAAAATCCGCGAACTACAATTATTTGGTCGATAAAAAATGCCTTCTCTGTTGAATCCAAATAATAAAATTTGACTCCAAAGCCAAATCAAGTATTCTGACTTATTACATTAAAAGAAGAAAAATATTTAAAAAATAAAACATATTTATTCAATGGGTATTAATAACACATATTTATTTAAGTACAATTTTTTTCGTTTGGATAAACAATTAACTTCATGAAAAACTAGGACTTTAAGAAAAGGTATATCTTCTCATTTAGAAAAAAATCCTTCTCATTGTCAGTGTAAAAATGTTGTTACAACCACAAGTAAAAATATTGTTACAAGCAAATATGTTATTAACACTTTTTAAATTTTTTGCAGTGGAATCTCGCTCAAAACAATTCTCACTCAAAGTAATGGTGAAAAACTGCCATTCGAGGTCGCAAGAGTGAATGTTTCACTCAAGCTTAGAGTGGATTCTGACTCTATATAAGCGAATGTTTCAATCAATTCGAGAGAATATATTCCTATGGCAATCGAGTACGTTAATTTTATTCTTCAATCTCGAGCGAAAATATTCACTCCACGATTCAGAGTAAAAAATTCACTCGAATTCGAATGACCCGGTGAGATTCACTCCGAGAAATATAGACAGTGCACTTACCGAGTAAATAATTTTATTTTTTTAGATACATTTTTTCTTTCAATATACCTTTTTGTTTAATTACTTTTGTCAACCCATTTAAGGTACTAGAACAAAACACAGGCGCGCGCCATTTATCTAATATTTATTACAAAGAACAAAAAGACTCCGTTTGTCTAACTGAATAGACATCAAATACATTAACGAAAAGTAATATATTTATTCCGTCGTCGTGTAACAGCTACAAGCAACGGACAACCAATCAGAATCGCGGAAAAAAGGCTTCATCCGCTCCAATACATTCGAGATTTAGTTAACATGCACTTTTTATAAAGTGGACCTTATTGAGGGGATTAATACGAGGGGATTGATCGAAAAAAATACGAGATCACCAACGAACGTTCTTAATCCGCATTCAGTTGCTTGATTCTCGTCACCTGTTCTCATCTGTCATCGAGACAAGCGCGTGCCACCCTTGTCAGCCGAATAAAATCCAACATCAGCCCGTCACATTTATCGGGGAACGCGCGACTCGAATATAGGTCAATGACCCCGTTGTCGTTCGTTCTCCCCCCCCCCTCTCTCTCTCTCTCTCTCTCTCTCTCTCTCTCTCTCTCTCTCTCTCCTTACTTTTTTTTTCAAATGTCGCTACCATTGTTAATAGTGACGTTTGTATGCCGACGTTGCCGCGGGTGGAAGTTAAGCCTCCAGCAGTTATAACACGAGTGTATACCGACGGCATACAATACACGCATCGGGGCCTGGAAGGAACGAGTCCGAGTTGTTCGATGGTCACTGAACCTCCCCTAACGAATCGATAGTACGACGGCCGCTTTAATACGCGCACGCGAGATCACGGAGAGTAGCACGCGAGCGTGCCGGTTCACCTGCTGCGCGATCGAATTCCAAGTCCGCGCACCTGGCACCGTCGAAAAGTCAATTGTCTTGGCCGCGTACGTCACGAGCGTTTCTGCATCGACGCGGCATCATTTCGCCCTAATGACCTTCTCACGACTTCAGCTGCGAGTAGTATCTTTCATCGGAGGAACAAACCGTGTAGGGCGAATTAGAAATGTCAAATATTCCTTCTCTCGTCTTTTCTACATGCAAGAAGAAAGTTTGGCTAGAATAAGCAAATATCTGTTGTATAAGCTGTATAAGCAAAAACACGAATGAATCAGAAATTCCCGGGTTGAAGTTACTAGAAATCTTGTTAACTTCATTCTGACAGAATCAAATTAACAAGATTTCTAATCAGCTTGAACAGAATTCCGGTTAATCCAATCAAACTTTTTTTCCATGTATTTTTCCGAGTAATCGCAAATTCGTGCTTGGTGTGATCAAAAGGAGTCATAGCAATGTTGGGCATTAATTGATTAAAATTTTAGTTGGCTAAAATAATCGACAAATCAATAATTAAATTCAATCGTCGTATATATAATCAATTATATAATCGTACATATAATCGTATATACAATCGTCATGTATATAATAATAATTCGGGTGGTTGATGAAATTAATTATTGATCAAACCTTGATTTGATTGACTATATATATGACGACTAGTTAATTTGGATTATTGACTTGCCCTTCATTTTAATCAAATAAACTTTTAATCGATTAATACCCAATATTAAATTACAGTTCTTGACATGATGGACAAGTAACACTGATTTATGTAATTAGTGCATACTGAAAAAATGCGCGCTAATTTAACACACTACACTTAGAGAAAAAATATCTAAGAAATAAGAAAATATTCTAATATTCTATTCTATATTCTATTAACTATAATAATTATTATTAGGAAACTATATAAAATAAGAAAAATAAATATTTATTCGATTCGGGCACTAGTAACATATTTACTTGCATATTTGCATATTTACATATTTACATTAACATACATATTTTTATATTGAAAATTATATTGAGAAAAAAATTTCTCTCAAGTGAGAAAATATTTTCCTAAACTGCTTTGCATGAAAGCAATTGTTTATTCTATTTAAACAAAAGAATCTAGATTTAAATAAATATGTTATTAGTGTTATTATCCCCATCGAAAAAATATGAATATTTTCTTATTTCCTAGATACTTTTTTCTCAGTGTAGGACTACCAGCGCAGACCAAAATAACAAGTTGATAATTTCTTTAAAAAATTACTCAAATTTATAACGATACGCTTTAAGCTTTTAATTGACATCTAGTGAAAAATTAAAGAAAATAAACAAACATTGTTCTCCCTTACATAACATGTTTTTTCAAAAACCTGTCATTTCGACCGCTTTCGTAGAAATCGTAGAATCGTCGTTAATCGCCGATAATTTTAACGTTAATTCGGGAGCGTCGATATTGATTTTTACTAGGTCAAATCGCGCGTTATGCGAGTGACAGAAACCAGGCAGGTCGCAGATAAACCGATCCTTTGTTCTAAACATCGAAGAACAAAGGTGAAAAATGGAGGGAGAGAAAGAGAGACTATAGGACATTTTAAATGAATACTGACGCCGGTGTAAATTGAAGAGTTCACTGCGAGCGTGTATGTGTGTGTATAAACTGCGCGAAAAAAAAAGAAATTAATAATATTTATATTTGCGTAGTATGTAATTTCAACAATCAAACGTTAAATTACATCTCTTCCACGAAAAATACACGATGCGATCGACACACGACTCGATAATATTAAATTACCGCGTACAAACGTATTTAGTCGGTGAATTGACATTTTATCGGCGATTAAGTCACTAAAAACCGGAGAAATGACGAGCACGGTTTGCGTTCGCAGCGAACTGACGATCGATAGCTTTAAATTACCGGCTTCTCTTTCTCTCTCTCTCTCTCTTCCCCTCTTTCTTTCTTTTTCTTTCTCGTCGGACTTCTGCAGCTCGTCGTTACACCTGCAATGCCGTTATCAGAATCAGAATCGCTGGTCGCAACGAATGCACCGCCATTTCTAACGTGCCACGTTCGTCCCACCACATAGTTTCCTCGCAAGAATTCATCCCCGACGACATTCTCGTTCCTAACACGGTGACGCGACGCGATCGCATTCGATTCCGCACGGACACACGTAGTCGCCCGTGGCGGAAGCAATTTCGCTTGGAGAATAATTATTTTGGCGAGAGCGCGATGAATTTTTGGAGGAAGAATGCGAGATCGCGATCGATAGAAATCCCGTTAAATCGCACGAAGAACGAGATACGATCGCTCTCCGTCGTGATTCTCTCCCGACAACACGATAGTACGCGGATTTAAAAATGACATCGGGATCATGTTAATTGCGCGTAAAGGCGTTTGTCGCCTAACCTCCCAACAATACATATGTCTTGCCTTGCACACACATATAGTTTCAAGTGCGACAATAGACTTACGTCTGACATTTGTCGCACGACACTCGCGTCTAACGTCACTACAGACGTAATGTGGCCGCCGCGGAATTTCTCTCAGACGTTATATTGCATCGCATTACGTCCATACGACTGTCATACACGTGTGCCGTGCGATAAATGTCACCAGCTATAAGTGTAAACGTAACCCTATCGTAACATTTGTTTGTTCGTTCGTTCGTACGTGCCTGCGCGAGTTATCTTTAACTTTCCGACGTCTTCAAGTCAATATCGAGTACAGTAATAATAAAAATACAATAATGTGTCACTTTTAAATCTTAACGAGATCGTTAAACTAGACAAGCGTGTGCGCACGTTAGCGGATTATTGTTAGTTGCGTTTCTTTATTATTTCTTGTGTCTCTCGTACACGAAGAAAAAGTTTGATTGGATTAACCAAGTTTTTGGTAAAATATGAACGAATTAGAAAATTCTAATCCAAGCTACTAGAATTCTGTTTCAATTTGTCCCTGTTGAAACAGAATTTTTGATTAACTTGAACATAATTCTGGTAACTTCGGCCGGAATTTTCTGGTTTGTTCATATTTCAATTTCAGAAATTTGGTTGATCCAATAAAACATTTTTTCAGTATGTTAATTATTTTTTTCATTATTTATACTGCAAGAAATTTTGTGTGTTAAATTTAATATATTTCGTATGTCCTAATTTATCCATTCTAACTTTTGTGTTAATTTAATACAAAACAAATATGTAAATAACATAAATAATATGTCGAAAATTAACACAAAAATTAACATTTGGATACTATTGTGTTATCTTAACATTTAGAAATGGTAAATATATACTCAACGACGAATAGTCAGAATAATACAACGATAATAGGTTAAATTAACACGTGGATATGTTAGGAATTTAACACAAAAATATCTACATGAACAGTTTCAACACAAATTACTTTTTACCGTGTATACATTTCGCATCTTATAATTTATTTGATTTACTTTATTATGTTTATGTTCTTATTTTCTGCTTTTGTATTTTCGATATCAATTATTTGTATATATGAATCATAAGAAGTTGTTAGAACAGAGCATATTAGAAGAGAGAATAAGAAAGAGAGTCGAACGAAGCCGACTTATCTTATTGTCTCGCGTTGTTTTGCGATGTCCAAGTGTTCAAGCAAGTATTTACTTCTTGCAAATAAGTGAGGCTTCGCAAATAATAAATTAGTCCAACAGCATGTCACGTACACACAGAGAAAATTTCATAGTAGAAATTACTATAGAACTTTGTAACCGAGAAAAATAAATCGACATTCCGCAATAGTTAACTAGTTTGAGACAATTCGAAGATGCAGAAGTAAACCCGCGTCTTCGTTTCGCGAAGCCCACGTATGGCGCGCGATATTTCAACGATCGTCGCGCAGGTGACGATGAACCATTCTTTCCCGATACGTGGTCGTGCATGTCCAGACAACCACTTCCGGTTCCTCATGCCGCAACAGCGGCGTCATGTCTCGAAAAAACATGCTACGTGGCATGCGGATTAATGAGAGTCGCATTGCGTGCGAGAATCGTTCGGGAGCGCGATTAACGCTCTGCTTCGTTCCACATGAAACTTTTCACTTACGTTGCGATAAAACGGCGGGAACGGGAACATTAATGGTGCATCGAAAGAGAGAAAAGATATCGTTCGTGTAAATTATCGCGAACAGAAGGGAGAAAAGAGAAATCTCATTGTGCGTCCGGGGAAATAAGTTCAGTTCTTGCGCATGTGTGTATCCATTGTGTGAAACTAAAAATTATAAATATCAAAAGATGTAGTTGTAATTAATTTCAAACAGATTATCTGTTTACTTGCGGCTACCTAAAAAAAATTATATTAACCCATTAATGCCCAAATGTGCTGAAATTTTATGTTGATTTGTTTTATTTTAATAATGGAAATGAGGTCTGTTGTTTATAAAGAGTACCATTCGAACTAATTTCGATATCGTTCTATCGAATAACATTGAGAAAATTTTTTAAAAATCATAATTTATGCAAAATTTTTGCAAAATAAAATTAAAAAACGCATGTTTTTAGGACTAATTTTTTTTTCTTCTGCTATTTTCCCCATAAAAATGTGTTAGTATCGCTCGGGAAAGTTTGATTATCGAAAGTGTTTTAGGATCAATATTACTACAAAATTACATAGTAAATTACATAGTAATTACACGGTAAAATAATTTCGATAACCAAATATAAACGAAAATTCGAATTAAACGCTTCAAATCGACCGCCATTTTGGTACCGCTATGTTTGTTGAAAAAAATATCCATAGTATATTTTTTAAGTTAGTGTCGGAAACACGTTTTAGACACTTTCCCGAGCGATATTAACACGTTTTTATGGGTGAAATAGCGGAAAAAGAAAAAATTAGCTCTAAAAACATGCGTTTTTTATTTTATTTTGCAAAAATTTTGCATAAATTGCGATTTTTTTTAATTTTCTCAACAATTTCACATTTGGGGGTTAATAGGTTAATATAAGTTTCATGACGGTAAAAAAAAAAGATAATGATCAATATGATAAATACGAATTTTTCATGTAATCAGGATTGACATGATATGACCTCGAATTTTATTTTCGGAACTTTTCTCCCGTCTGTGCAAACGATATAAAAGCGCAAGGGATTCTTAGACGCATTCTGCTCCCTCGCGCCAATCGACCTTTCTCCCTCTCTCCTCGCAGAATTCGCGGAAAGGAATCAGGAAATTGCCGCGAAATTGCCCGAAAATTGACGCATCGCGCCCTCCGCGCATAAACGCATTTTCCGCGTCTTCTCCACATCGGGAAACGAAGCTTTTAATATAAATTTGAGATAATTCACGCTCGACTTCCCGTTTCCCGCCCCGACATCGATCGTGTCAACCTCCATATCCTGTTTCCCTCCTCACGAGTGCAAACGAAAAATAAAGTCCACAATATGTAAATTCAAATCCGTAAACAAAATATATCAGATAGAAGTCGAAAGCAGATATACACACGCTCTATATGCAAAGTTGCCCGTCCATTGAAAGCTCCGTGAAAATTAAAAGTGTGAATCAAACCGTGGAAGAACCGCGAGAGATTTGTCAGAGATAAACGATGAAGCGTCGCCTTCTTATTGCAACGAGTGGCAAACGCCGTGCGAGCAGATTCGAACGCGGGAAATTCACGCTGCGATGGATGTTATCGGATTTTCACAATCGCATTATAACAATCTTTCATCTCGCATTTATGGAAAACTTTCTTCGCGCTCGCAAACGACTCATATCATCGCAAATATTTTCCTTAATACATTTCAGAAAGGTTATGAATTTAAATGTCCCAGAAACCCCTTCCCCTCCCTACACGGGCAGGCGGGAATTCCTAGCGCGTTCCTCATCGCGCGACCTTTGACGCAAAAGTATGAAATTCCGTGCAATTTTCGGACGATATCGACGATGCGACGTAGGAGAAAGTAATAACGAAGACGCTACCCAGACAGATTTTTATGATCGTCACGACGTGAGATAATCGATGATGAAAGGAAGTTCTGCAATTTTTTTATTGCATTTATGAGGCGAATATATTGTGTTGAATTAATCATCAAATTTACATTATACAGTAATTGAAATTTTTTATTATATTGATGTTCACTGAAATAAACGTTTGGTACTTGTAACTACAATCACACAGAAAAACAATTACTATAAATGATAGTCACAAAACTATTTTTTGTTAAATTATACTATAACGTTAATGATAATTTTAGATGTATGTTACTACTGTCATTTCCATGTTAGAACAATTAAATAATATGGTTGATACCAAAAATCACTATAATTTTAATCGGATCAATCACTTCTTTCTTTCTGTGAATACAACTTTATTAAATGTTACACTCAGATTTTTAACTGACTTCAAAAAAAGAAGGTTCTCAGTTTGTATCCTGTATGTATGTATATTTATTTGTATATCTGTCATAACTCGAGAACCGTTAAAGATATCGACAAATTTTTATAACTTGTTCAGTATGTTATCTACATGGTTCTTAGATTAATGTTATTATCTGAATTTGCCCAAATAACCTAAGTAATTCCATTACTTTTTTGACAATCTCAGAGATATAAGATGAAAGTTTTCTTCTTAAACGATTTCAAAACTAATTTCTAGTAAATAATTAAAAAGTATGGAATAAAAAAACTTCTTTAACCAAAATAAACCGCCTTCCAAAAACCTCTAAATTAGAAATTAACATGATAAAGATAAATTAAATAGATAACACAACATTGTAAGGAGATAAATAATAAATAAAGATATGATATTACTGATTCAATTAGTCAATTTTTCGCGCCAACTTCTAATGTCATTAGAATATTAGAGAATGATTGTAGATATACACGAATATATATACTGCGAAAAAATGTTTAAAAATTAACAAATATAATATTTATATATTAGGTGGATATTATTAACATATTTACTAAAATCAAAATTCTCTTCATTAGTTAAATATGTAAACAATATTCTGTTTAAATGAAAAGAATTTTCATTAGAAATTTTTTTTCAGTGTATTAATTCTCAAAATCATTTCGTATTTTTTAAGGCATTTGAGATCTTTTTATGATACGTTTGCAAGACATATTGTTTTGAGTAAATTTTCATCTTGCATCAATTTTAATTTTGATTTTTTTTATATCTCTATTTCGTCATTTCATATAAAAAATTTGGGTGCCACATAAACCACTCATAAGAAACGCAATAGTTTTAACCTTTACAAATCGACTAGTATAAAATGACTGCCAAATTTGTGTACACTTGTCTATCTGAATAACGAGAGAAAGCAAGGCAGAATTTAAAAACTCGTCGGAGGATTAAAGCGTGATCCCGAGTGATACAAAGTGTCTACTGTCGCAGAGTTCATGTTTGCGAGCGAAACAGTCGCGCGAACAGATACCGCGGAACAATTATAGTGGGATATATGGTGCACACGAGCATTAGTTATAAAAGTATTCATGATCATTAAATCTCCCTCGAGCGCGAATCGTAATTGCAGCTAATGGGAAAAACATTTACGGATACAGAATAACGGATGTGGTGCGTTTCAAGCTGAACAAGAATGAAAGATGAAGCGTGCGCCGCGATGGTTAAGAGCAACAGAATCGAATTGAGCGTAACACGAAGGAGGAAGAGAGTAGGAGAAGACGAGGAAAAGGCGGGAAGGACGAGGCGGAGTGAGGAAGAAGGAGACGAGAATGATCCGGCCGACGAGAGAAGTTATGCGAAGCGTGAGACCGGAAGATATCTAAAGCACAATTGGCAGGAAGCGAGGACCCTTTCGGAGGTGATGCAGTCCGAAGGCTGGCTTCGCGCGTTCCTCCTTCTTTCTTTCTTTCTTTCTTTTTTCTCTCCTCCTCTCCTCTCCCGTTCCGATAACATCGCGGATGAATCGCGATCTCGCGAATTTATCCCGGCCACCACTTTTTACCGCTACCGCCCACCGCTACCACCGCTAACTCGCTAGTTCCAGAGAGTGCTCAACGACAGTAGCCGCACGCGAAATTGTGCAACTCCGGCTATTGTCTTTTGTGCGTGCCCTGCCGTTCGGTTACTTTCTGGAAGACGCGGTACGCTTTCGACTTTGCCTCGCGCGAAGTCGAAACCGAGCGTCGTATTTCGCCGCCGATCTGTCCCGCGGGGTTCTTACTTTTCTACTCGAAACTTGAGTACCCCAGAGCGCTAAAATAAACGAAGCATCAAATTTGGCACTCACGGCTCAAGTTGACCCGAGCGAAAAATTACGATCCCATAATTGCTGAATCTTGAATCATTTTGCATGTATAAACACAAAATTCTTCTCTTCATGCAAAGTTTTTTATTTCTTTTTACATAGAATTAATGTGCTTCTTTTGTACTTTAAATTGCCGATTTTTTAAATATTAATTACAATAAGTTTTGCAAATCTATCTTTTGCACAAAACTATAATATCTATACGCTAGATATAAGCACAATTGTGTATAAATATTTAAAAGTAAACATGCCAGAAAAGTTTTTCGTTGAGTCAGTACGCCTAACTATGCAGCAAAAAGTGAGTAGACCAACGAAAAATTAATAATAATAACAATAATAATAATATCTAAACATGAGATATTAAATATCTAAACATGAGAAGATATTGTCATTGGTCAACATTAATTAATTTATGCACATAGAGAAAATATTGTTGTAAGAATTACATTAAAATTATACTTCTTTTTGTAATATTTTTTGTAGAGCTGGATTATACTGAAATTAATGAAAGTATAGTATAAATTTCTGTGTGGACCAAGATTATAAAATTTTATCGTATTTTTTTTACTACAATGTACAATGTAAAAAATATTAAATTGAAATAATTTTGCACTAAAAATCAAACTTGACATTTTTAAACCAATATATAGTAATTTCCATCATCATTTCTGTATGGTCCAAGGTCAAACGAATTTTTACTATACTATTTTCATGTGGAAAAAATATTGTTGGCAAAAATTATGTCGAAATTATACTTCATGCAACAACGTTTATATAGCTGCACTGAAAAAAAGATTTGGTTGACGAAACCAAAATTTAGTTAAAATGGGATCAACCAAATGTATACGTGCGTGAAAAGATAGATTTGCAAAATGTTTGATTACAATAAAAAAATGTAATATTTTGCTTGGCTTAGTGTTTAAGTAAATATGTTACTGAGAATGTAAGACAAAATAGCAGCAATTAAATTTTTTAGTTGTAATTACCAAACGTTTGGTTGATCCCATTTGAACCAAATTTAGTTTCGATAACCTAATCTTTTTTTCTGTGTGAACTATTAACATACTTTTCTACATAATCCACAATTACAGAATTTTCTTGCAATTTTTACCACAACATTTTCTCTATATATGACATAAAAACATTCAAGTAATTACAATAATTTTGTAGTAAAAAGTCAAACATTCATAACATTTTCAAACAAAACTATAGTAACTTCGTGCATAATTTCTGCCAAAAGATTAAACAATTTTGTTGTGGTTTTTCTTACAATATTTTCTCCGTGTAGATTCGTTCGCCGCGTGAAAAGCGTCGCGTGAAAAAAGAGGTGAATTTGCGGGGGTTCGCGGAGAATCGTCGCGTCATCGACGCGATATAATCCCACGACTTTCCAAGTTCCATTTTCGCCGCGTCGTAATTTGCAAACGCGTCGTGTGTAACCATTTGTAAATGTACATGACGGTCGCGCGAGGCGTCGAGAGAGATGCCTCAAAGAACGAGATCGAGCACGTGTCGCACGCGCGCGTGGGATCGTTCCCTTTTCGCAATCTCGTCCAACGTGCGTAAAAGGACTGGGAAGGTTGACGTTTTGAGATATCCAACTGTGCGGGAGTATAGAAGCGGGACTTTCTATTTCCGAAGCGTGAAATTGCTCGTCTGCCTCGTGTTGGTTCCAAGTAAGTAGCTCTTACATGTCTTACGACGTGGCGAAAGTCGCGTAATTACTTTGGGATTCAGATAATATAATCGCAAGCGCACATGCACGCACACACACACGCAGGTATGCCGAGCTCGCCGTGTTGCTCCGTGAGAAGAAAAACGGTGAAAAGGATGTGAATTATTTCGACAACTGAAAGCTTCGACAGAGTCGCGCCGCTCGAATTAATTGAGTTCCGTTATCGGAAGGTAGATTTGTCTCTCTGTGCGAGATAAAGCGTCACGGAATACTGGAACACACGGGCATACTATATTGACATGTACATTTTTCAGCAACGTCACGTCGCGGTGTTTAATCGGCTGATTTTCGCAACGGGACGCAAGAGCGCGTCCATTTGACAAAGTGCACTGAGGAAAAATTGTTTTATATTTGTGACTATAGTCGCATAGAAAAATAATTGCTATCAATTATAATCAAGAAAGCTGTTTTTCTACGAAATTTAACTACAATATTAATGATAATAATCTTATATATTACTACTACTATTTTTGTGTTAGAACAATAAAAAATATAGTTAAAAATAATGTCAATTTAGTCTACACGAAAAAATTGGTTGAATTTAATCTGAATTCAGGATATATTTAACCAGACTGTTTAAACGACTGTTTAAGAAATAAACGAACTATTTTGATTGAGGTAACCAAACAAATTTAGTTACATGCGTTCTGATTAAAAAAAAAAAAAATATATATATATATGTATATAGCCAGACAAATTTGGTTATAATAATAAAATATATATGTCATCTCTTACTAGGAATTTTATTACTTTTTTAACTATTTAATTGATCAGTGTTATAATATATTGTATTTGAAGAACTCGCGCCTTTATTCTGGTAAGATTCGAACATGGAACGATTTTCAGAATTATGAGTTGTCAGTCTACGCGCTACGTCATTTCTTCAATAGATAGATCTGTTATATATTGTCTGCCTAGTTGTAATCAATGCTGAATATCAGAAATACGCGATTATAATATTCCGAAATAAATAATCCGAATAATTCTGTTTAGTTCAACCAACGGTAGTTTAACCAAATAAGTCACGATAATCCAACCATGCTCTTTTTTCGCATGTAGTCATAATAATCAGACACCTGGATGTTGTTACTGCATATGTACACTGAGGGAAATGTCTGATGATACTAACCAGAATTCTATTTAGGTTTACCAAACGGTATGGTGAATAATCGTGTAACAGGATATTTAGTCGATGATACCAAACTATCTGGTAAACGCATTGTCTAAGTAACATTACAGTAATGCTTAAATATGTTTACCAAACCATCATAGTGTAGCATACAATTCATTTGATGAATGTTATGAATACAGTTGTGGAGTAGTGTTAGACTTCTTACCTAACCTAAAATCTAATCGTATTATATATAATTTTCATATACTTACTGTATATAATCTTCATATATTTACTTTTAAATTCGTCGAGATATTTTAAGAAATTTCATTCTTCCAAATATTTAACGGTTCATATTTCGTTTACTCTTTTATAGCACCGATGTCTTTACAAATTAACATAGATGAAAAAGCAAACGTCGCAGCAAGTAACAATTAACTATCGCGTCAATAGTATACACACGTCTAGAGAGAATTACCAAACTGTCTAGATGTCTACAACTAAATGTCTCGGTATTGACTATCAGATGCGTCGAGGCATCGTAATCAGAATATTGGATATGTGAATCAGATATCGCATATAAATTCACCATATTACTTTCATAAGATGAGTATAATGTCATTCATCAAGCTATTTCTCTCAGTGTAGTAACCAAATTCCGGTTGATATTATAACTAAATATTCTGGTTGCATATCAGAATATTTAGTTGTAATAACCAGACTCGTTATAATAACCAGACCAAAAACTTTCTGTTTATCTTCAAAACTTGCCTAATCAGACATGTTATACTGAGAGAAATGGCTTGATGAATGACACTATACTCGTCTTATGGAAGTAATATGGTGATTTTATATGCAATATCTGGTAGTCAATACCGAGAAATTTAGTTGTAGGCATCTAGATAGTTTAGTAATTCTGTCTAGACGTGTGGTGCTATTGACGCGATAGTTAATTGTTACTCGCTGCGACGTTTTCTTTTTCATCTATACTAATTTGTAAAGACGTCGATGCTATAAAAGAATGGACGCTGAAACCGTCAGATATTTAGAAGAATGAAATTTCTTAAAATATCTCGACGAATTTAGAAGAAAATATATGGAGATTATATACAGTAAGTATATAAAAATTATATACATAATATGGTTAGATTTTAGGTTAGGTTTATTATTTCAATTATCAATTATATGTTGTACCAGACGGTTTGGTAAACATATTTAAGCATCACTGTAATGCTACTTAGACAATGCGCTCACCAGATATTTTAGTATCATTGACTAAATATCTTGTTACACGATTATTCACCATACCGTTTGGTAAACCAAAATAGAATTCTGGTTAATATTATCAGACATTTCCCTCAGTGTAATGAAAAGAGAATTTTGTTGTCAAAATAAAAATTTGGTACACCAAGTCACAACTTAATTAAAACGAGATCAAGCAAATGTTTAGCAACAACAACCAAAGAATTTAATTACCACTGTATGCTTTGCTTTCTCAGCTGTACTTGACTCAAGTGAAAACATAGTAATGTCAACCAAATCGTACGTACTAAATAATCTTTTTTGTTCCAAGTAAAAGAATAATTCAACCAGGCTCAATGATTCAACCAGGCCCTTTTTTCCGGCGACGCGCGTAAGTAAACACTGAGAGAAAAGACTGGTAACTATAACAAACTGCATTTAGTTACAGAAATTCATTGAATCCTTAATAACTAATACTAAATATGATAATAATTATCAAATATTTAATAGATCGGGAGTATGGCGTAATTGCATTCACAGTAACATCAATTAAATAATTTAGTAATAGTTACTAATGTTAAATATTTAATATGAAATATATTACTATATATTATTAGTATATATTAAATATATTACTATATATTATTATTATATACTATATATTATTAGTTATGAACAGATATTTGATAATTGTTATGAAATCGTTATATCTCATATAATAAAAAATTCAGTAAGTACGAGTTCTTGTTATCAATATAAGTATGTTTTGTTGCAGCACAACGAAAAATTCATTCATTTGCAGCTATTACATCGTTTCAATATCTATTATTACAGATAGTTGGTTGAACCTATCAAAAATTTTGTAACTATTACAAAATCGCTTATTTTGCTCAACTATTCAATAAGTTTTATTTACCAAATATATTCTGGAAGCAAATAAATTTTACTTCTGTCAAATAAATAATTTATTTTACAGAACTAAATTAATTAATAAGTATTGCCATAGCTTTGGCCCGCTATATTTACGTCTATCATTTAGTAATAGTAACCAAATTTTGATAATATTTACTAAATTCTTCTCTCAGTGAAGGCATGAATGAATGAAAGAAAAATCAGCAATTCAATAATTGGCATGCCAAGGTGCGCGTCGCGGAGACCTCTCCCTTGCCTCCCTCTCTCTCTCTCTCTGTCTCTCGCTCCCTCTCTCTCTCTCTCTCTCTCTCTCTCTCTCTCTCTCTCTCTCT
>NW_022639470.1:835294-843540 GCF_010583005.1 Odontomachus brunneus
TCTCTCTCTCTTTTTCTCTCTCTCTCTCTAACTAAGGTAGCTGTCATCCTGAGCCATCCGAAGCCGCAGGTGTAACAGTAGAAGCGAATATGGCGCCGACGACGGAAGAGCGAGACGAACGGCGAACGTAGAAATGAGAGGCGAGAAGGAAGGATATGTAGATACGAAGAGGGAGATAACGGAAGGAGAGGGGAAGAGCGCGCGTTAAGACAGGTGGTGCGAATAATAACGTCTAACGGAAAGCGCAGCGCGGGCTGTGGGTCACAATAGTCGCGCTTATACGCAGAGCCACTTCTTCGTCGTAGTAGTTGGCGAGGTAGCCTACTTTGAAAGTTACGTTCGAACTTGAGCGACCATTGGCCTCGCGCTCGCGAGGGCGAGCGAGCGAGCGTATAGCGATTACGTCGCGCTCGCAGTTTTATGCAAAGCAGAATTTTATCGCGAACGCGGCCGTGCATTCGCATCGCGAAACAATTGTCGGGAAGAAAACGCCGTGGTCTTCTCACTTGATCAGTATTTCTTAATTGCGATTAGAATTATTCGTAATTCGCACGTCGATTCGATCGCACGAGCTAATCGCGGTGCGCGCGTGTAAGTGTGTACGTGAATGTGTGTAGAAACGCGGGAAAAGAAGGAGATGATCACAAAGAAATGGAAACTGATTAATTTAAAAGATGTTAAGGCCGGAACGCGGGAACGCGTTCAACGAGAAAGAGCCTCGCGGAGAGAAAGAGAAAGAAGCCGATAGCTATCGTCGCTTTGCCGAACGGTGCTTCCGAGGGTTGGAAATGGCTCTGGCTCTAATTACAGCGCTGAGATAATTAAAGTCTCGCGTTCCGCAAGAAATTACCGAAACGCGACCGAAAAAAAGTCCAAGCGCATTTGCATATACTGGATTGCCGCGGCTTGCGAGCAGTTTTTCCTTGAAAAAACGCGGCCGATACAGTTAAACATGTAAACGTCGCGCACGAACCCAACGCGAGAGAAATCACAACAAAGAGATGTTTTATAATAATAGTATCTCTTGAGTTCGCCGTTAAAATTACCGCCTCTGTGAGACAATGGAATGATTGCGCGGTAAAAGTTATAATTGCAGGCTTGTTACGTAAACTGACGCCAGGCCGTTGGAAGCATCGCGAGGCCGATGAAGCGCGAGAAAAAAAGAGAAGAGCAAAGAGATTTGAGAATATGGGAGATTCCATTTAAGAGAATATATAATTCGCAGACACGATCACACGTCGACATTTAAAAATCGAACTTTATAGTATTAGATTTGCAATGGATTGATATTTCGTCAATGATTTGATATTTTTCTATTAAATTCTCGTAGGAAGTTTAAATATTAAAAGAAAATAGGGAAGAATTCTCGTTACGTGACTTAAAACATACCGACTCGAGTTGTTCGTTTTATTGATAAAATGACAAAAAATGCCGTAAAATAAGAGATTTGGAGCTAATTTTATTTGTAAAAATGATTAATTCTGTAAAATTGGATAATTTAGTTTTCTATTTTATTTGACAAGCGCGAAAAACTTTTTACTCCAATCTAATCTACCTAGTAGGAATTTTTACTTTACATTAATAAAATATGCGTGTATCTTTTAATATGTACATCTATCACCTATATATAAGACCAGATAGACAGATGTAAATCAATTTAACAACTTGAACAATGAAATAAAAATATAAAACACAAAAAATCATCAAAATTTGCTCAAAACAATATATCATGTAAAATGTAATGTGAAAATGTCAATGTGACTTTTAGTAAATTTATTGTTACGCATTAATAAATGTATATTAATATACAAATTTAGTAATTCATTCAACACTTTGCATATTTGCCTCATAAATGCAATTTTTAAAAATTGTTCCCATTATCGACCATTATCATCTCTTCGTGATATCATGAAAGTTAATCTGTACGCAGAAAAAGGATTAGCCGCAGAAGCTATAGTATAGCTGTGGAAGCTAAGTTATTAAAATTGGAACAACTAGTTTATTGTTATCAAAGCTTTGTTAGCTATGTAAAGTTAGACACTACGACAAAAAACTTCGCTGCTAAATAAAGAGAATCCATACTATAATTTCGCGCTTTATATCCGTCAAAAACATAAAATTAAGGCTTCGCGTTACAAATCCAAACCAAAACTTGCCATTAGTTGTATACATAATAATTATTGTTCACTTTGACGTAAACACAAACACACAAAAACTTTAATGTCTTTTGTACTTACATGATTGCGCTATTTTATCTTCACTCCGCAAAAGAATGTTTTCACGTCCATCGGAAGCGCGGTAATTTTCTCTTTCTAATTATTCTCGTTTCAAGTCGCTACGACGTCTACAAGTGGAGTTATCAACGATTGTATCCATCCGCGTTCTAGATCGTTCGGTGTAATCGCTGCCGCGAGCACGACACGACGCGTGAATAAAATGCGGAGCGCCACTACTGTTTACCCAAAGTTCACTTTGTACTGCCTGCGACGCACGCAGCAGCACAACTTCCTGCTATCCCCACTCCGCGACTCAGATAAGCAAAAGCAACGCCCATTTGCTCGCGGCGACTGGCGCGCGGTCGTTCACCTCACTTTAGAAGCAAATACAGTGCGCAAGCGCGAGAACAATCGCAAGCGTGAATTTCTAAATCTGACTTCGATGTCGTGCCTTTAAAGTCCTCTAACTTGCAAATAAGTCGACGTAGCAAATGAAACAAAAAGAAATCTCTTTGGCACGCGTTCCCCACACGCATCCATCTCGCTTTTTAATTGCCCCTTTTGAAAAGTCGAGTGTTATGATCGATTAAAGCACGATAAACACGATAACATAAGCAACACGCAACCTCTTTTATCCGCGATCAAATCCTTCAGATTCCTCTCTTCGTCTCGTCTGTTGTAACAGTGATGAGAGTAATATAGTTACTATGAATCAAAGTAAAAGAATAATTATCGTGGGTATTTATAAATTAATAAAGAACGTTTTGTTCAATTTCATAAGCTCTACTCGCACACAAGCGTTATGTTAAACATTCTGTATATATTTCCAACGCCAATGAAAAAAGTATGTGATATCATAAAGAGACAAAATGTATTGTTTTATATATTCATTGATTATATACAAGGTCTGAATTTAGATGTCGATATGCAAGCAGAACTTAAATCGAACAGAGAGAAAAATCCTGTACCGTTTTGTATAGCCTTTACCGCGGCAATTATTGAAATATTAATAAAAAAATTGATCAACCAATGCACGCAAAGCGGTGGGACAAGCTCTGTAAGGTTAATTTTTCACAGAATCGAATGCTCCAAATTCACGCGCATAACATATTTAGAAATAGCTGCCACTTTCTTAGCTACTCAACAAATAAAAGTGTACACTTTAAATTTTAACTAATAAATTTGTACCTTATAGCGAATGCATTTTACTCACAATAGCTCTCAACTCTTAAGATTTTTTATGTCAATAATTGCAAAAAGATTAGTCTCTTAGCTTTTGACTAAGAGTGTTAAGCAGACATTGAGATTTCGCTGATACTATTAAGTCATTTCGTGTGGATGTATATCTTAAAATGAATATATGTATGTAGTGCAAAATTTTTTTTAATTTCCTAGGATTTACGTAGCGCGAAAAATGTAAAAATGTAAAAATGTAAAAATGTAAAAATTTGTAAAAATTGTTGCAACACGAGGAATAGGAACCGTATTGTTCACACACGTGTTATTGTTTTGCATTTATCACTCGCATTTATTTTAGCATATATCGCAATACGCTAATGAATTAAATTCATACTGCTGCGAAATATTAAATTTATACGAGTGTGCACACGAGTATATCAGAAAACAGCAACGGCTACGTGACTGATACCATTTTCCTGGAAGTCAACTCCATCTCTATCCCGGTGCCATTCATAAATACGGAGCGCGTGCGGCGATAAAATTCACTCCATACTTGGGGATGTTTACCCAACGAGTATCGCATCGACAAAGAGAGGCCTTCGCGTCATAAAAGGTTAATCGATCCGGTGCATTCATCGCCTCCCCGGGCGATGCGCGACGGCTGTCTCCATTCATAAGTGCAACGAGCTACGATAAAATTCAACGTGCACTTAGGAGCGTAAACATCACGGTAACGGTAGCGAGACAGGACAGTTAATTGACAAAGAGATCCCGTTTCCTGCGCGATGCACCGCGATACTGTTTACTTAATCTCCAAGAAATGAAATCGACCAGGTATTCTCAGACTCAACAGACTTGTAACATTGCGATTCCAAGAATGATGGAAAATTTTGGCCAACGGAACTTCTCGTAACTCTAATAGTATACATTGTAAAAAAAATGCGTATCTCTAAACATCCAAGATAATATTAGAGAATTTAATATTTCTGTAATCTCTTTCTTTATATATTTCGCTATATTCTTCCGAAAAATTTGTCAAAACAATTATACCGCCACGGAAAGATTTTGCCAAAAAACAAAATTAATTGGTATTTTCGGATCGTAATGGAAAATTTTGGACACTGAAAGTTCTCGCGATTTTGATAGTCTCTATTTTTTTAAAAGATCGCATATCTCGAACATCCAAGAAGTAATATTTCAAAATATAATATAAAAGAAAAATGTATTAGGTTGCGTGTAATCATAGATTTTCCAATTAGAATGAAATGATAGTATTTTTACGTCATTATAATTTTATAAAACAATTTGAAGAAGGGAAGATCACAATGTAGATTAAAACAGCGCATAAATAGTTTCATAAAATTACAACAATATAAAAATACAAAAACGTTCCCACTTGAAAATTCGAAAATATTTATCACAAACCAATATTTCTTTGTCCTTATATTGTTACGTTACTCTTCAAAAATTAATCAAAATTATTATATCGTCACGGAAAGATTTTCTCCAAAAATATGATTGATATTTTGCAATATTATCATTATGGAAATTTTTGGACAATAAAAGTATTCACAATTTTGATAGTCTACTTTCTTGAAAGAGAGAGAGCGCGCACTATCTCAAATAATGATAATATTTTAAAGATATTTTCCAAGATAATATTTTAAAATATAACATAAAAAAGGATATATATTTTAGGCTGTGTGTAAGAAGTATCTTAGATTTTCGAGTAAAATAAAATAATAATATTTTCACATCGCTATAATTTAATGAAATAATAAATTCGAAGGATGGGAAAAGATTAGAGATTAAAACAGTGCACAAATTGTTTCATAAAGTTGCAACAATATTAAAATAAAAAAACATTTCGTTTTACTTGAAAAATTAAGACTTACTTATTATATAATATTTCCTATATACGTTGTTATTGTTACTGAAAGAGACTTGTCGAAATTGTCGTTTCTTTGCGAGAAGATCTTCGTGCAAGAATTTTATCAGATACGACACAAGAGTTTTATACTTAAATGAACTCGAGAAACGGAAGTCCACGTGTCTCAATTGTCCCGACCTCATTATTCGATCTCACTGAAATCAACGATGCACACGTATTCTCCCTGATTTTCCATTGCTGTGCACCGACTTTCGTTCCTAATCTCCTGACGCAATCTCCCGCCTTCCTTCTGCGAAAGAAATCTCTTCCTCGCGAAAGAAATCTCTCCTCGTTAGGTCGCGCGTTGCACGTATTATCGATCCGTCGCGAACGTCGCGACGCGTCCAGAAAAATACGCACACTCACAGGTGCATTCCGATTTACCTCGTGCGTTCACCTCGGCTCTAAGGAAAGACTGGTAAACTACAACCAAATATTAAATCATAAAATCGTTCTTTTCTGCCGTGCAAAACTAGCTTAACTTCAGTCTAAGCTATAACTTCAGTCGCGGAATATAAAACAACGAAGCTTACATTGAACATTCCGTTAAACAACTAACGTTATTTATCCCACAAGAGATGGATATAAAAAAACAGACCTAATTATAGGTCGAGTTCCAATTTCAAATTAAACTTGACTTATTAAATGTACTAAAAAAGTACACATTATAATAAAAATATAAAAAAATATCTTGTATATTCCTTAGTTATTTTTTAATTATAGTTAATTATATTCTAAGGTTGCATTCACAAATATTCTTCATATTTAAGAAAAAATCTAGGATATCAGTTGTTTTACCAACTCTTTCAATTGATGAAACTGTTAGAGAATAGATTAGGTTGTGTATACCATTATCCTAAAGTTCTTCAAATCAGAGTCAGAAAACTGTTTGCCATTTGTAAAAAAGAAGTGAATGAGTGAGAGAGTGAGAGAGAAGCTGCAGCATGCTTCGTCACTTCGGTCTTAAATCTCCTCTCTTACTTCTACTAAAATTTTTCTCTTCAAAAAATATGTATGTGTGTGCGCGCGTATGTGTGTTTGTGAATGTGGACATTATCAATATAAATCGTACACTAAGAAGAAAAATATCTGAAAATTAGTAAATATATATTTAACGGGTACACTCTAACAGCACGTACTTATACTGATATAAAATATGATTCGAATCAAAAAAAATATATATATACATTTTCTTAAAACCTTTAAAAAAATCTAAATTTTTATAAAAGAGTTGTATTCTACTTAAAGAGTTGTATTCTACTTAAATAAAAGAATTTAGGTTTAAGTAAATACATTGTTTTCTCCATCAAATAAATATTTACTAATTTCTAGATATTTTTCTCCCAGTGCATAATCCATTATATGGATGCATAATATTTGCATAATCGGAATTTACACATAAATATTCTAATATTCTAATTATATTTTTTATAACTTAGAATAAATTGATTTAAAGCCTAATAATTTTACTTTAAAACTACATATAATATTAGTTGTTTATAGTGGTATTAACAAATCGTTTTAATGTTTGATCAACAAATTTATGTAAATGATTGAAAATTACTCTGACCTTAAATGATCCATAATTAAGATCGTTACTTTAATTCCATTTAAACAAAATCTGGAAGCTATCAAGTCGAAGCTAAAAATACCCGCTTCCCTAGCGTCGCTTTCAAGCTGTAGGCTTACGTAAAACCCGACTTGTTTCTTGGCCAAGTGGGCCAATAACTCCGGAATTTTCTGAAACGAGGATCCGCGAAATTCTTCTGCGGACATTCGTTAGGAAGAAGGACGATATCAATAGCAAAAAAACGCGTCGACTTCTGCCAGAAACGAACGCGAGAGGAGAGATCCGCAACAAACAAACAAACCAACCACGACGCCAACTATCGTTGGCCACGTCTCGAGATCGATCGATCGGTTAACAACTAGCGTGCACGATCGTGGGATTATTTCTTACTTATTGTTTCTCGAAATCGCGTGCAGTCGCGCGAAATTTCGCACGATAAGAGCGCGTTTCAATATTTATCGAGCACGAAAGCGCCTCCCGGGGGGGACAATTCGCGCCACTCCGCGTGTGTGCATCGCGCCGTTGCGTTCAAAGCGTTACGACCGAGTTCAGCATTAACGTCGGGAGCAGACACGGAGAGTCCACGGCGATGGTAAGACCCCGAGAAAATCCCCCTCCTTTTTCAACGTCGCCCGGGAGCCGACGAAGCATGTCGACGCGCCGCGCATTGTTTTCATCCCTGCATTACGTAAATGAAGGCACCTCGTGCATTGTGTGTCCAATTCACGCAACTCGACCATGTCTCGTTCCTTCGACTCCTAATCACCGTTTTAAAGTGCGCACTTTCGGCGCGAGACAGCATTTACGACCACGGTAAAGTAAATTGATGGCTTTCCCCGAGTATGCTACAAACGATCTCCTTTAAACATTACTGTCTAGGAATCGTGGCAAACAAAAAGTTAATCCGAATTTTACTGTAAGCTCAAGATATTCATGCAATGAAAAAATAATAATAATGAGTAATAGTTATGAATAATAGCTGGATAATAGTACAAAATTATAACGACAAACGTACAATTCCATTTCAATTCAACAACCCAATACAAAAATACAGTTTCATTTTACCTGAAAAGTATGAAATTGCTTATCACAGTCTAATATTTTACCCTTTTAATTTTAACGAAAAAATTACGCGATCACGATGCAACGATCTAACACACGAGATAATTATAAAATAATGGTTCAAATTTATTGATATTCGATAGAATGTTATCGCACTTAATATCTGAAAGAGAATTATTCAATATCCTATTTTATATATTTCTTATTTTCTTTTTATATTTTTATGTTGCTTTATTTTATATTTTATACACACACGAGACATACCCTTCTCTCCCTCCCCCCCCCCCCC
>NW_022639470.1:843550-877727 GCF_010583005.1 Odontomachus brunneus
CCTTTGAAGATCAGAAATTATCGAGCTTTCACGATTCCACTCGATCTAATCATTTACGTGCCTCGCAGTATTGAAACACTGAAATGTTACATAAACGAGAAGAAAATAGAGCGTGTTCTTCGTCGAACGAAGAATAATGAGAAGCGATCCCGAAAGATCGCAGCTACGATCGTTGTGGATTTCCGTTCCATAAACGATCGCCCCCGATTCTAAAGTTTAAGGAAGACAATTTACGCTTGTTTGTTCCAGTCCATGGACAGTTTTAGGTCACTGAAAAATTCATGGGTGTCTCCTCTCTCCGTCGCGAAGTGAAATTCACGTTAAAATCTCTCTCTCTCTCTCTCTCTTTTTCTCACTATCCACGTTCCACCTTCAACGTACAAATTGATCAGCGTACGTTAAGTGCGCGTGTATAACGCAAAGTACGAGCGACGTCAAACAGCTTTTACTACATTTTTGCATTACTTCAGCTGTAATAATCCCGAAAAATTACCATTTTCAATTAAAAATCTGCAAGACTCGGGATGTCACGCGCTGCGAGAAATATTTGACACGAAATTCTTTTCACTCAACGTTTTCCATTGTATAACGTTGCATATGTTGTGGTACTCAAGTGTGCAATTGTCCATATTTTGTTAAAGTTGATACGTATCTTTCAAATAACTCGCAACCACTATCACGTCGCGACACTAATGAACAGAGCACAATCCGCGTACTTCAAAGATTCACACTCGCAGCAAATCCATAATTTAATCGTAATTTTCGACCAGTTGCTACAAGTAAACGATATTCAAAAAACGATCTTCCCTTCTTAATGTTCAAAATGCATAATTCTACATTGAGAAAAAAATATCTAATAATTAACAAATATTTATTAGGTATATTTATTAATTACTTTACCATTAACATATTTACTTATATCAAAATTCTCTTCATTTAAATAAATATCTTAATGATCTTAACTCACCTAATAAATATTTGTTAATTTCTAAATATTTTTTTCTCAATGTATACGTCTGTGATACGATGTACATAATTCGATATACATTAAAGTAGTTTTAAATAGAATGTCTTTAAGACGTCTTCAAATACCTCCAAGTCTTAAAATAATGTCTTCCATCGGAACATAAGACGTCATAATGTAACGTCTTTCTGATAACTTTTTAGAACATCTAAGGAATTTTAAGACGTCTCTCAGATGCGTTTAAGACGTCAAAGTTATCTGGGAAGTTCCCATCATTGATTCTCTCACGTCGTAATAACTAGGAAAATCTATCTGGGTATCCAGATTTTTCTTTTCTCTTTACTGTTATTTTCTTTGAAAATAAAAAAAAATAGAATATAAATTATATCTATATATATTTTTTACATGCCGTGTGAGTTAAAAAAATACAACAGTTTAATTTACAACCATTTAACAAATGAATAATTATTATTTGAAATTGTCTCAAGTGGGATTTCTAGATTTGAATTTAGAGTTAGATGCGAGTTTTTCAGTTGAATTGAAATTATTGATAATGTCAGATATCTCATACTCTCTTAAAGTGAATCAGTGAATAGTCACTGATATCAGTTATGAGTATCAGGACTGAGCACTTTCCGTGCTATAACTTATAACTGCAATCATTATCAGTGTACATTCACTGTTTTCAGTTGTTTGACTGATTCATTTTAAGAGAGTATGATTCAACTGAGAAACTCACATTCAACTTAGATTTGGATATCTCACATGAAACAAATTTTAAACAATAATTTTCAACATGAACCTTAGGCTCGCGTCATAGTTGTCACCTGAAACTTCCCTAAAAGAAACTGGACGTCTTAGGCCTGGTTGCACCAACATTATTTTGACTTTAAGCGAAACTTAAACATATATCTATCTTTATCTTTACTTTCTAAATAAATAAAGACAGACATACATTTAAGTCTCGCTTAAAACCAAAATAACGTGCAACCGGGTCTTAAAGACACTTTTTAGCAGATTGTGCTATCTCATGCGAGATACTCGGATTTTTATTCAGATAATTAGATCCAAGTTAAATTATGACACGCGTGACACTTAAATTATAACAGTTAAATTATGACACACGACACATTCTGTATATAATCGTGCTTCAATCAAAAAACTTTCACTTAATACGAAATCTAAATCCGAGTAGGGGAAACCGGGGCTAGATGCCCTATATTTCAGAATTTCGAAGTTATAACTTCTCAGAACAATTAATTGTTATGACTGACTATATAAACATGAAAGAAGCAACCTTCTTCTATGTATTAATGTCCGTCACGACCCTGTTAACTGTATATTTTGTTTTGTAATAATCAAAATACGAACATGCAGCAACATAGCCATCTTTCTCTGATATCGGGTTCAGTTGTCCAATAGTGCGGGGTAAGAAGACCACGTATAAAATATGTATCCTAATTAATAGTTTCAGAGTCTCCGCGAGAGGTCTTCACAACTCTCCCGTCGGGCCTTAATTATGGGTCAACCTCGCCTGCCCATATGCTCTATTTCAATCATTTTACGAATAAAAATTGCATATATTACCAGAAACAGTATATCATAAATTTGCAAGATTTGGTTTCAACAAATAATATATCACTTAATTTTATTCAGTCACGATAAAGAATATTAATAGAAAATTCCGAGAGATTTAAAAATTTATTTTGCTATTACTAAATTAGTTTGTTTCTGTTTCTGAACTGTAATATTATCCCTATTTTTAATGAAACTCGGGGAAAAGTATTTATGTTCTAAAAGGACTATTTCGCGCTTTTGTGTACCCACTATTTCTCTCAAGGTAAATACTAAAAAAGCACTTGAGAGCACAACATATCCCTGGGGCCACATAACGCCAGTTTCCCCTGTCTCACTTGAGAGAAGGAGTTTCAAATAATAATTATTAACACGGGCTTCAGAGAACGAATGCTTTCTCGGGAGAGTTTTATTCTCGGTTTCTCAGAGCAGTGAGAGTCTTCTCGCTCTCTCTTGAAGTACAATAATCGAGCGTAGCTATCGATCGCTAACCGACGCGTCCGTCGCGAAGCTGTCACGTTCGTCGAAGTAAAAGAGGAAAAAAAGCAAGAAGAAGCACGCGCGGCCTCAGCCGGACGTTAATTACTCAGCTAAGACGTATCCGCATGCACGTAATGATTTCTATGGGATCGTGACTGGTATAACCCAATTCGCCGATATATCGCGGCCTCGTGAGGTACCATCATCATATTCAATTACAGGTAGTCGCATATACGTATATATGTGTAGGTATATACATGTAGGAGTGCAGCACACGGTCGGCCACCTGCCGTCGCGGCGTGGACGATAGTTGCGGTCTGCTCGAGCGAGTCTCGTGCTTCCTCGTTTCCCTTTACGCGACCTTATTCACATCCGCGTTACGTATCGTATTGTAAATGTCACTTGGCAGTTCGTACCCGTCGCAAGCTTGGTGCGCAAACAACGAGATCGAAGGGGAGCAATATTGTTGTCGCACGTGACAGACGGCGGGAGCTACTCGAATGAGAAAAACGTTACGACGTCGTTTCTTTCTGTGCACGAGCGTACGCGTACGTGAATTCGCAAAGCGAGAACGCCGATCCTCTAGTTGCTCTTTTTTTTATTTTATGAAGTTTATGAATTTTTTTTTATGAATTTCTAACGCGTTGCGTCGGTCTCGATTCGCGAGGACTCGACAAAGGAAAGAAATCGTACGTTGAAGTCTGACAGCATATGGTGGAAATGAATTGCGTTTTGCTCTTTAATTACAACTGAAAATCTGAATTCTGTTCATCACGTAAAATACGACGTTTTTCAAGAATTCCTAATTTTAGGTAATAAATTAACCTCATATTATATATTTAAGAAATAATTTATATGTATAATTTAATAATAGTTAATAATTTAACAATAATACATTTATATTCCGAGCAAAGAAGTTTAAAAAGTTATATGTTAAAGACTGAAAAGAGATATGACAAAATTGAATTATATATTTTACTCTTCAATTTCAATTAAAAATCGTCTTTTATTCTTCGCGTGAAACACGGTGTTTTTAATCATATTTTGATATTTTCGGAAATAAATTTCTCAAATGTCTTAATCTTATACGATAAATTAATTTTAGATATTTTAACAATTTCAGAATAACTTAAATTAACTTCAAATTAATTTCAGATAATATTGCACTATTTTTTTATATCTGCAAAACAAATTTCGCGTTTGATTGCCTTTCAGGCAGTCGCACAACACGCGCCAGATAAAAATCACAGCGGGCAAAGAGAAATTTTATCGCGCGAGTCTTTAAAACTATTGAAACTGCGATAATAAAACGTATCGTTGCATCTCCGCAATTATACATTAGGTAAGTTAATGATCTTACGTGCGTTCCGAAAGTTTCCCAGCTCACCGAAAAATCACTCGTCGGCTTTAATGACGTGTTTATCGTTCCATTAATCGAGGGATATCTGTTAAGATACGCAAGTGATTAATGCCACCATCGTTAACGCGTCTCTGTCATTTCCGCGAATGCCACGGGATGACGAGTCGTACGTTATGCGGTTACACAATATACCGCCCACCCACGTCAAAATTGGCCTTCGGCAACGATCCGGTGTTATTTGTGCAAATTTGCCGAATATACGAGACTCCACGGGAACGCGTAAACTCGCTTTCGAGAGGCAGAGAATCCGCAATAATTTATTCCGAGATCTGTTTAGATAATCAGCAGCCGGTACAATTAATCGATCAAACGAACGTCATATGTGAATTAATCACTTGGAGTTGGCGAAAAAAAAGAAGATCTCGCGAAAGAGACTTTCGTTATGAATGGTTTGCTAATTGTATCATTAAAACGGCATTTTTCCGTAAATTATTCTCGATTGTATTATTCATGTAAGTGAAAACGAAGGCAAGGTAAATGTCCTAATGACTGAATTAATAAGAAAGCATGAATCTAATACTGACTTTCGTCAGTTTTACATTCTTTTATTAATAAACAATGAAATTACTAGGAAAATTAACTTATAGGATTTCGGTTTGTCAGAGATCAGAAAACAAGTAAAATAAAATATATGACAACAAATAAAATAATGAATAAATATTAATTATAATTTTAATAAGATATCAGATAATATCGACCAGTATATATAATTGAAATATTTTTTAAGATTATTTCAAAAACTTTTTTAGAAATCTTAGAAAGATACTAATATATTATTATATAATATATTATATATTTAATATATTCAAATATTTAAATATATTTAATATGTATATATATTTATCCAAATATATATATATATATATATATATATATAATTTAAATAAATTAAATATTTAGATAAATTAATATATTTTATATATATTTAAATATATTATCATATATACTATTATAAAGCCTACGAAAAACGATAAATCCGCACGTTGGAGATAACAGCACGTACACAGAGTTTTTTGGAAAGACGACGTTTAAAAAATAATGTGAATATACGTGTATGTATACATATATATGTGTACTCCCGAATGTGACCTCTACGCTCGTACCGTGCCCCTGCCTTTGTTTATATACACCGCTACATACCGTTACATTCACAAATCTCCACTTCGCGCTGATATTTTTACGAGCTTTTTACAAGCACTATGATACGGACTTGAATTGCAACAACGGCGTCATTAAATTGCGCCGACCTCAGGACTTCTACACCGTGAACACCCAACAATATCCTAGCGAAATAAACCGCGCTGCTAGGAAACTTTTTTATTAGATTGGTGCAAAAGACTCTTTTTTAAATTAAATCTTCGTAGAAGGTTTGGCCATTGAAAGGTAAACAGAAAAGTCTCGTTAAACGTCGAAAAAAAATAATGCCGAGCCGCGTTATTGATTTTATCCGTGGAAATTCCTAATCCTTTGAAATCAAATAAAATTTCCTTTCCTGTTTCATTTAACATGAGAAATCTTTTGCAGCAACCTGATACAAAATGACGCGTTTTATATACACAAGTCCAGTATCGAGAAATACGCGTCGAAAAAGAATATCGCACTCGTCGTGATGCACGAGAACGTGCAGACTTTGTAAAACATTATTGCGACGTCACACACTTAGAACAAGGCGTCGCAAAAATTCCGCGACACCGAAGCCGACGATAGCACAACAATATCGACATTGTACGACAAATCTACCCGCCGCAAACGAATTATTGGAACTTTCGTGGAAGTCCACATCCTGAAAAATCCAAAAATTCGGCGAGATACTCCGAAAAAGCGTCGGTGTTTGTTTACTTGGTTTCAGTGCGTGGTTTCAGTACTTTGAACACTTTTCTCAATACAGTTTGGAGCGCGGCTGATAATCCAATGAGAAAACATGGCTTCTGGCAATTAATCGAAAACATATTCTCTCGTTAAACTATCGGCTGCGTTTTAAACAGCACGGAGAAAATATTTCCGTTCTGAAACCGAAGGCCTGCTCATTTTAGCTGAATCAGTGCAGCACTGAAATTTCGTTCCTTGAAGCCTGTATTAATAGTTATTACTGGAAATTCGTTTCAAGTGAGATATATTCAGATTTTAATTCAGAGTTAGATGGAAATTTTTCGGTTGAATCGCGATTATGTCAAATATATAATGATTCAATTGAATCTAAGGCCTGTAATAATAGTTATTACTTGAAACTCATCTCAAATGAAATATTCAGATTTGAGTCAGACAAAAGTTTTCCAGTTGAATCGCGCAATTACGGATATAAAACTACGTATCGCAATTCAATTGAAAAGGTTTGATCTAACTCTGAATAAAAAGCTGAATATCTCATACAAGACAAATTTCAACTATTACTACGGGTCTAAGGCCCGGTTGCGCCAATGTTATTTTAGTTTTAAGCGAGACTTAAATATATATACGTCTATCTCCTGGTAGTACATGTCGGTTTTATATAAGTTTTATAAATGTATGTAACGTTTTATTACCGTTTATAAAACATATCGAAAACGTTTCTTAAATGACACGTGCTATTTGGGTCTTTATTTATTTAGAAATAAAGATAAAGATAGATATATAAGTTTCGCTTAAAGCCAAAATAATGTTGGTGCAACCAGACCTAAGTCCTGTATTAATATTACTGAATTAGTCTCTAAAATGAATAAAATATATAACTCATATTTAACTTATATTTTCCATAAAATATTTTGATACTGTGTATAGATATACCATATAGATATACCATATAGATATACCATATGTAGCATATAAATGAGAATTTCCAAGTTGATTCACGATTACAAAATATCAAATCAGAATCAAATCAGAAATAAGTATTACAAATATAAATACAAATATCAAATTAGAAATATAAATATCAAATATATCATAATTTACTTGAAAAATTCGGATTCAACTCTGAAAAAATCTGAATGTTCATATGAGATAAGTTTTAAATGACAACTATTTACACGGGCCTTAAACCCGGTCTACAATAAGTGTAGTAAGCCTTCAATCTTTTGCCCTAAGGCCAAAACTAACGTAATTTATGGCAAAAAGCGTTTTCCACACCACCAGATGTCACAATCCCTAATTTCAAGCGTTATTACGGCTCCTGACAGCGCGGGAAACTCCCTTTACTAGAAATTACGTTACAATTTTGGCCTCAGAACAAAAGGCTTAAGGTTAAAGTACCAATTCCTACACACGTACCTAATCCTGGATTATTCTTATTGTCTTAATGAATATAATTATTTAAACTATTAATACTACGATTTTTCAGTATACTAGTACAGAATATTTGTATATATTCAATACATGTATGTATTTTATGTCGGTATTTTAAATATTTATAAATTTAAATATTCGTTATTTTAAATATTCGTATTTAAAGGCTAAAATAATAAAAATGTTCAAGATTAACCATACATCTGGGCTAGAAATAAAAATAATCCATTTTGACGGTAATTTATTTGGTAAATTACGTTAAATTAATTTTGGCAATTTTGGAAAACTAATATAATGGTAATTTGAAAAATAAATTATAAAAATAAAATGATTTTTATATAAAACTCAAAAGAAGCATTTTATCTTTAAAATAAGTAAAATATGGAATTTAACGTATATTTTCTATAAAATATTTTGATATTGTATATAGATATACTATATATAGCATACAGTAATTAAATAAGAAAATTAGAGATACACACAGTAATCAGAAAAACTTTAAAAAAAGTTCTTTATTAGAATTTTTAAGAAAGTATGTATGTATAACTGGTGTAGTATAGTTTTAATATATATTTATCATATCATCATGCCTTACAGGCTTATAGCATTTTCATTTATTACCTTGTTTCACGACTAGACTGTGATATACTATTAAAAATTTTTATTTAAGAAATGGAAACACACAATTTGTAATATACTCTCGAAAGATTATAAATAATTTCATTTCTTCTATCTGAGAGATATTTCACAGATTATCAGATATACATTTGACGATAATATAAGAATGTTGGCTTATTTTATGCATTAGTGCGGAAAACACGAACACAACGTATTTATATATGGAACTGTCAAAAGCAACGAATTTTACCAAGATTACTAATAAATTACTATCTTACCGTAATTTTACCGTAAGTGATCAACATTTTGGATCACAGTAAATGTCATATTTCTAGTCCGGACATTGGCACTTTTATCTTACTACACGCATTATGGGCCAGGACCTACACATCTCAAAAACGCTGTTATATATTTACCTGCCCGAACGTGTGTCATCCGCGACGATAAACGAGTCTGCGACGCGACGCGACGCAACGCTCACGGAGCTCGTCGCGGGACGCTAGGAATCCGAAAGCCGCGGAATCCTTCTGCGCGCGAGTCAACGCACCACCTCCCTCTGCCGCGCTAACCCCGCGTCCATAGCTATCTCACGCGTTCGTTCGTTCATTCTACCTTGCTCCTCTATAACGACGACGGCCGCGCGATCGAAATTTTTTTCGAGCATCGCGCGAAACAGATTATTCGACGACGCGGACGATGGGATGCATAGAGCAGTGTAACGCGGATATCAGCGGCGACATCAAAGTCGTGACCGGCGGGAACGACGTCTCTTGCAGGAGATAATAAATCGACCAAAAATCCACACGACGTCGCGAGAAACAGAGAAAGAAAGAGAGTCTCGGCTGAAGGAGGAAAGGAAACGACGCTCGGAAGGTCGAGCGCGAAGGACGCGGCCGTTGCCGCCGCGGGCGGGTAGGCACGAATTTCAAACGACGTTCGATTCTGCGTATTCGCGGGTACAAGCGCGACGGTGACGGCGCCATCGCGGAAACCGCACGGCGACGGCGACGACGACGACGCGCTCGTTCCAAATGTGTCACTTCTCGCTCGCGTAACGGCCGGAGAGGCGGCTTGTACACTCACCGTTCAGCCGAGCACCCTGCGTCTTCATCGGGCCTGACGGTAATCCATGTGCTGGATGCAACAGACGTGTGAGAAACGGCGATATAACCGCGGTGTGAACACTGCGCGAAGAACACTCACCCGCGCGCGCACCCGCTGCACACGCGCGACCCGAACGTGACTCGTAACGGCGCGCGCGAACCGTATCGCGACGGCTCGCTGGCTGGCTTTTCGAACGGAGAAGACACGCGAGCAGGAGTCACGACGGTGTATACGATACGCGGACTGTACGAGAGACGCGCGGCGCACCACCATTCAACCGCTTCAGCGCTTTCGCGCGACCGCCCGCGACTTCGCTCCGTTACGAACTCAGACTCGCTTCGGCCGCGACTCAGCCCCAGCGCCGCGCTCGTGCATCTCCGTAACTGCCCAGCGTCCCCACCACCGCTCCACTCCGCCACGCTTCTCCCTCCCTCCAGCGACAACCGCTCGGCGGCGCTCGGCAGCTCTCGGCCAAGATCGCCGAGCGCGGAGAACGAGCAGGTTGCACCGTAGATTGTAAGATTACGCTACGTGGATTGTTTACGTGTCACCTATGGTGTGTATATTCACACACAGAGTTCTTCTCTTGTGTAGGCAAAATATGTCTGTTTTCGAGGAACTTGTGCACTCTAGTGCAATAAGTTAGAGTGAAATAAGTACACTTTCTTTCACTCTAACTTATTGTAATAGCGTGCACCAGTTCAAAAGTTCTTCGGGCAGCCTAACGTAACTACGAAAAATATTGTAAATCTGACGTTTACGCGTAAATTGTGAATAACCCATGTCTATATGTAGATAAAAACGTAAATTAGGCATAAGATGTCGTCTACCTAGATAATGAATAATCTATGAATATTGTTTGAAGAACGTATAGTTTGCTTCAAAATTCACTAAGGAAAGTTTATATATTTATTTCACCTTTAGAGAATATTGTGATGTAAATTGATAAACATTATTTACTAAACTAGTTAGGATTTTCAAAATTCTTTGATTACATTGTTATCTTCAAAGTTAAATCTACCAATCTGTCACATAATGTAAAGAAATTTCTTTACGAATTGTTTTTTTAACATTACATTTAGAATTATATTACATATGACTGTCTCATAATTTTTGTGTATTTTAACGTAATTTACATTACATTGTCTAAAAAAGATCATGTGTACATCACAAAAGATACGTAGTCTATATAAATATAACTTTAAAATCTATAGTACAACCTTTATATTATTTATTTTATAAATTTTATATATTTTGTACTTTATATATTTTTATATATCACATATTTGCTTTATATATATTTACTTTCATATTATTTCTATATACTTATGATTATACAGATATATTACAAAATATACAGGAAAGTATATTACAAAATATACAAGAAATTATATATAAATGAGATAGTTGCAGTACCTTTTTGAATAATTTATAATTTTACTAATTTATAATTTTTTTAATATTATTTGTAAATATAATGTTTAAGGCTCCTGGGGAGTCGCATCATCCATCTCTTTTTAATGACGTCAGAAGCGAGAAAACGCATGCTAAAAATTCCTGCAAAATACGTCGAGATAAACAGATATATCCACAAAACGACATTTGCGATCGATTAAGTACATCTCTAAAATACTCCGTACACTTTCCTTTTGTTCTAAAAATCAATAGATAATCGGAAAATTAATATGACAAGATAATGAGGAAATTAGGTTAGAAAAGACGATTGCACGTCACATTTATTTTATAATTATCTGTTGATTGTTAGAACAAAAGGAAAGTGTACGGAGTATTTTAGAGATGTACTTAATCGATCGCAAATGTCGTTTCGTGGATATATCTGTTTATCTCGACGTATTTTGCAGGAATTTTTAGCATGCATTTTCTCGCTTCTGACGTCATTAAAAAGAGATGGATGATGCGACTCCCCAGGAGCCTTAAAGAAGATAAATTGCATATATGTGAAATCTTCATTTTGACAAATTAGATTTAACTCTGAAGATAAGAATGTCACTAGAAAATTCTATGAAGTCTAACTTTTTTAGGAAACAACATTGATAAATACATGAAAATTCTAACGATTATAAATAAAAATATAAACTTCTCTTAATTTTTTAATAAAACATACATTTTTTAAACAGTTTGCACATTTTCTATATGGATGACATACATAATTTACATTGTCTACATGTAAACATAAAATATTATAATTTACACATAAACACCAGATTCTGAGAAACATTGAGTCAATAAAAAATATCTGGCTGTGATTCTTTAAATATTACATACTAGAATTTTAGATTTTATACACAATTTTTGCTATAAGGATGAGCTCTGATTCTTTTTGTCACATAGAAAAATCAAATTTTATTTATTTATAATATTACTAGTGTATGATATTCTAATAATTTGATTTCATTGTTAAACTGGAAAAGATAAAATATTTAATAATTCGAATAAATCAAGTTAAAAATTCCTAATTAAAAAAAGTCACCATCCACATTTTAGATTACACTAGTAGCAACTAAGAAAAATTAGAAATATCATTAGTTCATCAAATAGAAATGTCGAAGAATTCGATACAATAAAGTCTATGCAAAATGTAAATTTTTTATTATCTTATTTCTACAATAGTAGAATCTATCATATATCGTGTTTTGTTCTTATTTTCCATATATCCCGTTTTCTGTCTGCGTATCCTTCCTTAATTCGTAAATCTGTAAAAAAAATATTAGCAGAAATTAAATTAAAAGGAAAACAAATATCTCAATATTTTTAATTCACCTGTATATATGCTTCAGTAAGAGTAATCATTTGAGGCAAAATTTGTGTGACATGTAAGTCTTGCAGTTCATACCACTGACCAGTGGCTCTATGCAAGATATGAACTCTGTATGTTCCTTGACCTGGTTCACCATCGTGCACTATATTAGCTACTAGATCATATGTTGTATATGGGTGTTTGGCCTTTACATCTGGCGTTAAAATATCTCCAAAATCAACATTTCTGTAAAAAAATTCAAAATATAGTATTGTTAACTATAGTATTATAACTATAGTATTGCTAACACTTTGGATATTTAATAAGTGGCACGTGATATACTCACTTAACAGGGAAATTCACGATTGTTGGATTCTTCTCAACAAAGAATGTATTTTTCGTGAATCTCTGAAAGCAAAAAATAAAATTGTCAAATAAAAGATGTGTATTAGTTCCTAGGTATTCATATATACACAGTAAAAATGTAATGCAAAATTTACTTTTATGTAAAGTATAAGATAAGGCGGCAGCTCGGTAATTTCGAATCTCTTCATGAAATTCTCCTTGTAGGTTTTATACTCCTTCTCAGTGACGGCATTAAATTTGTTCAGAAGCGTATACAAATTTACCTGCGCAAATAAAATATACGAATTTATCCTTATTTTTCTACATCTCTATTTACCCAATTAATTATTCGATAAGATACCAACCTGCGGAATAATATTCTCCGTGAATTGATCTTTAAATAACGGAGGCGGCGGAAGATCGCACGTAAGATATAAGAAAGGACTTTCCGTGACGGTTTCACCGTACTCGACGGTGTGCAGTAGTTCGCTTCTTTGGCTCTCTTCTAACTCCAACGGTGGTATTTTTCGCGTGTATATTCGCATATGTCCCAGAAATGTTTTATAAATTATACTAGAATCACGTTTTTTCGTGCCGTTTAACGCCAAGTGGAGAGCATTTAAAAACCATGAGAGAAAATCCACGGGATCACCTAAACAATACTTTATTAGCCACATTATTACTCTTATTAAGTCGCTGTGGCTATCTTAATTTATGATGTCAGGAAATCGAAAAAACCCATGTTAAAAATTCCTGTAAAATACATAGAAATTAAATTATATCTTTACAGAATAACACTTGTGCAATTGATTAAGCAAACCCGTAAAATATCCCCTTTTTACTCTAATAATCAATAAATAATCATAAAAATAACATGACAAAATCATAAAAAGAAATAAGTTAGAGAAGAGGATTGCATGTCATATTAATATATAGTTATTTATTGATTGTTTAGACAAAAGTATTGAGACTACTTTATAATTCTGCTTGATCAATTGCAAGTGTCATTTTATGGGTGAATCCTTTTAAATACTTTACATACTTTGCAAGAATTCTTATTGTATATTATCTCACTTCTGACATCAATCAAAAATTCTGCGACAAAGAGTCAGCAACCTTAAACTAAGAAAAATACATATATTAATGAAGTCCATGCTTACCTTGCTCAGTGAACTGAAACCTTTTCTTACTCCACAACACCACAGCCTGCAACATTTCGTGAGGGCTTACATGTGCCTTGAAGTTACGTGGATTCCATAATTTCCGCATAAGTTCTCCAAATCTTTGTACCAAAAGATAAGATGAATCACCAGGTGGTCTCCTTACATGAGAATAATTAGATTCTCTTAAGAAAAAATCCCTCAAAGGTGTAACATGTGAAAGTGCCTGTAAGTTACAAAAATTGTAATATACACAATGTATTGCCATTAACAGAACTCAATTACGATAAATTACCTGTAAAATGACATTACAGTAATCGTTGGCTTTTATGTTATTCATCCCTACTATTCCTGGTGAATACATAGAGCCATCAATTGCCCTCGACTGTTTGTCACTCTTATCCAGCTGTGCTATTTGTGTTTTATCAAAAGTTGGGTTCAATACATATTTAATGTCATCCAATGATGAATCTAATAAACAGATACATTTAGATGATATTGTCATGTTTTTATCCATGTCATCATCATATTATCATTATGTCACCCGTATTATATAATAATAATACTAATAATAAGTAGTATAAAGTTATAATAAGTAATAATGATAAATAGTATAAAGTATATAATGAGTGTAATAAGTAGTATAAAATATTTTCATATATATCATCATCATATTATATCACATATATGATAATTTATATCATATTATATCATATATTTATATCATATATATATATATATATATATATATATTTATATATCATATTTATATCATATTATCATATCTATTCAATCATATCTATCTAATATCATGTATTAATCATGAGAAAAAACATGCAAAAATATATATGTTTACTCTCTTACCCACTATCTCGTAATTATCTGGTAGACAATAAAATTTGAGTGTGTGCAAATTAAGAAAAACATGATGAGTCTCTGCTACACTATGGGTGTATGCATGAGTGTTACTTCCTCTACCTTGGAAATATTTGCCGCAAACTAAACAAGCATATACATTGATTCTGGACAACGACACAGAACATAATTTTTCAAAGTCAAAATCTAAAAACTGCCGATTAATCGTGTCCAAGTATGGACATAATCGTGGTGCCTCTGATTTCGTTCTTGCGTGTTTTTCATTCTCTGCAAAAAAAGACGTGTAATTATTAAATATCTTCTTTTTGCTTAATGCTCGTGTTTTCTTCGTTGTTTTATCACGACATACAGTCGTTTATCACATAATTATATAGCAATGCTTCCAAATATTATGCACACAGTTATTCAAAATTTTTGCAAAAACAATCGCCATACACCGAACGTCACTTAACCTCAAAACGCATATAAACAGTGTTTCTTGCGTTTCACAAAATCATGCTATCTAAATTGATTTATATCACCGATTACACTTTTTGCCACATGAAATTATACTCACTTTCCGTCTCATTGTCCGAATCACTTCCAACATCTACCAATTTTCGTTTTCCTAACTTTATACTTTGTTTACCAGACGCCATTTTTGTCAGACTTCAGACTTCGGACTTCGGCTGCGTTCCGAAATGCACTGCCAGTACTGAAAATCTATAGTTCATGTTACGTATATTATAAAATTTCAGTACTGGCAGTGAATTTCGGAACGCAGTCTTCAATTATTGGCTGAGCGCCGAGTCAGCGCCTCATTGTGATTGGTCCATTGAGAGTCGGCAGTCGTAATCGGCAGTCGGGTCGGCCTGTGCAGTCGGTAGTCTGATACTGGCTTTAGGAACACTTAAGGATGTATCTGAGCTATAAAAATAATACCAATTCGATAAAACTTTGAGTAATTTTTCTTTAATTATTTATAATATATTGAAAAAAATTCACTAAACCGTTGAAGAGTTATTATTATGTTAATTTTACACGTGTTCTTATGGCAAAAGCAACTTTTCTGAATATAATGAGTAAAAATGTATAGAAAAAATAGTACTAAAAATTTAAGTATTTTTACACATATAAATCCTGAATTATCGGAACTATTTGCAGAATTTGATTAGTTTTCACAACACGGTTTCAGAGAAATTAATTTTTATTTGTGACAATTTTGCGATTGTCATAATGAGTTAGTAACTGGACTATGGAAATGCGGCAACGTTGCAAGCAGCTGGTATGTCAAACGAATAACCTATAAATCAATACAATAAAGTTACATCGTAAATTCTTGTTTTGTCTGCATTGTTCCATACAGAGGACAAGAATACAAATTAAATAATTTCGATAATCAATAGGATAAGTGTGAAATTTGAGGCTTTTATTGTTTAATCTAACCTGCCTGCATAGTGCATTACTACCAACGTACAAGCCACAAACTACATAGTACGCTGTTGTTAGGTTTAACTTTTTTCATTAAATATTTATAATAACAACAAATAATATTGATAGTTATTGTTAAGACCATGCATACCTGTTTTAACTTATCCCAATTATTTTTTCTCTGTTGCACTGATGGATATTGATGTTAAATAAATTTAACGAAATTTAATGTTCTAAAGTTGAATTCAGGGCATTTTCCCTGCCAAAAGTTTTATTATAGAAAGTTGAAAAAAAGCAAATAAAAGTAATAAACTATTGAGAAAGTAAAAAATAACTTTTTAAATAAGAAATTATGTTAGCCACTATTTATATCACTTATCACTAGGTTTACAACACGTTTGAAGCAGATATTCAAATTTTTCGTTTTTCAAGCACTTTTGTCACCGATTGTATCTCAGATACATCCTTAAAGAATTCATCGTGCTATCTGGGATTAAAGTATTCCCAGATAACATGTATGTCTAAAATATGTCGAAAAGATATCTAAAAGACGTCTTATGCAACAAAACGTTGCATAAAACGTCTTAGATATTTTTTCGATATTTTTTAGACATGCATGTTATCTGGGCTGGTACGCATCAAATTTAATACACGACTAAAGCCCATTCTACATTGCGTAAACGTGGTTGTAAGTGGTTGTATGTGATTACGACAACCAATCAGAATAAAGCAATCAGTAAATAAAACATTCGGATTGGTTGACTCTTACGATCACGACTACGCTTACGCAATTGTAGAATGGGCTTAACGTTTTAACGATGTAAACCAGGCCAGTGACTATTATGAAGAACTGAAATCGTTAGTATGACTTAACGACAAGTCAGACGTATCTTTTAATTTCAAGATTTACGAATCATTAACAAATTGAACTTTTTTACTTTCAGTTAGTATGTTTCAACGGCATATTAGCCACACACAAATTCAAGAATCATCTTCCTTGCTGCGGAATGCAGCTGATAGAAATAGATATATGACCAGTTGATTCCGAGCAACTTTCTTGAAAATCCGCTTAATCTAATCTAATCGATCTAATCTTAACTAGCATAAAACTAGAATTATTTACTCGTTTTAACAAATCATCTTTTATTTTTCATTATCAACTCTCCGATTTAATTAATTATCGATTAACCTGATCAGAATTTGGAAAAAGTCATTCTCACATGCATGCTGATTCGTTGGCATTACAATCGCTTTGATGTTTAAAGGGACGTCTACATTGGAAGTAAATAGCAAGTAGGAAGTAAGAGTAAGAAATTGACCAACCACAGTCGAATGTGAGAAGAATAATCAACTATGATTGGTCAATTTCTTATTCTTACTTCCTACTTCTTACTGCTTACTTCCAATGTAGACGTCCCTTTAAGAAACTCTGCTTCGCATCAGATGTTTCCTTCCTTCAATATTTGGCTAGAGGCGCATCCGTGACTCATGCCCCAACGCCATTACTCATGCATCAGATGTTTGGTCTGTTCTTTTCAGCTGCACTGCTGACTTGGTGCAATAAGTTAAAGTAAGATAAATATATGTTTTCTCACTCTAACTTATTGCACCAGTTTAACAGTGCAGCTGAAAAGAACAGACCAGTTGTCGTCAGCTGCGCATGTGCGCATGTGCGACATATGTTTGGTAACGCCGCGATAAGCAGGCGGGAAAAGCAATGTGACTCACTTGTAGATCATTTGGCGGTTAAAGACGAGGTGTCCCGTAGTAATTGATCGTGACTTAGTACAATTTACAAGTACCTTTAGGTACGAGTAGGTATATAAAAGGAACATGTCACAGCCCTCTGTAACGGCATACTTCAATACACGGAAGCGCCAAGCTTCCGATGATTTGCGGGATAAGTCCAAAGTTTTGTTGCTCGAGCAAGATCAATCGAGCGGTCAAACGTGTGATACCGAGAAGTATTCTAAGCAAAATGTGTCCGACGAGAGCAAAATGGTGAGCCCAAAAGTCATCTTTAGGGACGTGGCAGCTGCGGCGAAAGATTCTCCGCGCATCAAGAAAGTGGTTCGTAGCATTCACTTCGATTCACCGAAAGCGAATACGGAGAAGTCGATCAAGACACCCAAGGCGCGAATACTGCGCTCACGCAGATTGCTCTCGGCGGATGGACATCAGGTGGACATCCGGGAGAGTTTGCAGAAGATGGGGACCACCGACGTAGAAGTTAGGAAAGTGTCTTTCGAGAAGAAGGGTATGTAAGAGTTAGAGAGAAAAGTATATCGGAAACCGGAGTTTGCTGGGCCGGGACTCGAATCCGGGTCTTTCGCTTGCTGGATGACTGCTCTAAATCACTGAGCTACTCAGACTCCCGCTCCAACATATTCTCTCTTGTCTTTTTGTATGATTGTTAATATGCCTATGTTCTTCAGTTCACTTTATATCTTACAGGTAGTCTCAGTCCAAAGAAGAGTTCTTCTGACGATGCTCCAAAGCATGACACGATCAAGGAGGAGGAAGAGAAAAAGGAGGATGAACCACCCATTCAGGGCTTAGAAACTCCATCCAAGAAGATCTTGACAATGGAGAGACTGAATACTGAAAACTTGAGTTTGAACGACATCAAGAACAGAATTAAAAAGTCTTCTAGACTGTCGGAATTGGAAGCTATCATGGCAAAAATCAATAATTTAGATCAATTAAAGAAAACACAAAAACAAGCTGATCTCAATAAGCCTCAAATGCAAAAGTTTGAGAAGATAGAACTTGAGATTCCAGTGAGGTAAGTCCTTGTGACTATGTTGTTAATTTATGATTGAGTTTTTGATGAGTTGGAATTTGTAATATTCTTTTCTCATTTGACAGCCCACAGAAAATAGCCAGATCTCCAGCCAAGGCCTTATTGACTCCAACTAAGAATAGGGATATCTTGGAAGCAGTGAGTCCTCAGAAGAGAATTTTATTTGAGCCTAAGAATACACCAAGTTCTATGAAATGCAGTCCCACTAAGAAACCAGCTTATCAGAAACATCTGGCAGTTGCTGAAAGCAAGACATCGCTGATATTGCCTTCCAACTATAAATTCTTAGCAGAAATCTTCAGATGCGTAGAAACGGTAATATCTTGATTTTACAAAGTCTTCACATTGTAATATCTTATTAAAATTTTATGCACATTCATATGATATATATATATTGTTCATGTTTGCTTTATGAGATATGACGTTTATTCCTATTTTCAGGTGTCGGCAATGCTGTTTAACAGAAACGAATTAATAACATTTAATAAATTAAAACCCGCGGTTCAAGAGTTGCTGCGACATAATTTCACGCAGAATCATCTGGCCCAGATAAAGACTATTTATCCTAATGCCTACACCTACCAGCAAAAGAAGCATCGTAATTTCGGCTCAGTATCCAAAAATGAGAAATACGAGTTGGTCCTGACACCCACGATTGATGCAAGTGATGGCAAAAATACCTTTGATGAAGATAATGCATTGAAATCTGTGTCCAACAACAGCATGGGACCTGCAATATTGCTAGAGAGAAGACGGAAATTTTACAACACTTTGCTAGGTATTATCTAGAAAAGATTGTCGTATGCAAATCTCTTTGAATCTACCATAACTCTATGCATCTGAAAATTATTTTCAATATCTTTATTACAGAGAGAGTGAAAGATGAGCACAAGAAATTTTTATTAAGCTTGGAGACTCCAATAATTATAGAAAAGGAGAAGATAATGCGCTGGCATCCTGAGTTTAATATAGAAGCTTGTAAAGAGATTGAAAAAGCCGAGTTACCACAACCACCTCAAGCTGAAAAGGCAACTGCAAAAGATGTTCTTGGTAAGAATGACAAATTTTGCAAGTAGAAGTATTGTTTAGCAAAAATTAATTTACTCATGTTTTTGTGTGTCACATAATGTATAGTGCTAAAAGCATAGTTTAAGATATCGGAATAACATCAGGAATTTGAAGTATCTGTGTAAAATTCTACACAAATGCGCATATCGTGCGAATACTCGATATGTAGTACAATGTTGTAACACGGTCCCTATTTCGAAAACGTTAAGTGGGACAAAATATTGCACAAGAGACCAATGCGTTCAAATATTTGCGAAATTCATTTTTTCATTCAACTTTGATGTCGCAAGATTTTATTGATTGATCAGCATATAACACAGTAATCGGTATAAAAGCACCACTTATGTGTAATAATTCAGCAGTTACATACAGCATGCATTCATCTTACTCAACCTGTTCTTCAATTAATAAGTTAATTTTAGAGAATGGATTCAAAATTTCTATTAGGAAAGATCAACTTGTTAGTAGAATATGTAAGCGTTCATTTGTAATTATCGTTTGGCGTGAAATGTTCATAAAATGTCGATACTGGTGAATTCTATTATGCTGATCACTCTTTTCATCATATCATTATTTCCTTCTTTTTTCCAGACAAAGTTAAATCTTTGTTCAACACTGGCTCTCGTATGGAGAAAGCTTTGCAAAAACTGGCTGAGGCGAATATGACATCAAAATCGACTCCTTCGTCTTCACAGGATTCTGCGATCCAAACCACGGAAAGTAATATTGCGAAAGTTAATATCGTCGACACCTCACCAACCACACCAAATGTACAAGACACCTACCTCACGAAAGCATTCAAGGGTATCCCCAAAGCTCTACTCGAGAAAGTAAGTAAATTACCCGAATGTGTATCTCTAGAAGCAACACTTAATGTTTGTCGTAACGTATATCTTTCATCGTGCATTTCTTCATGACTCGTGATACTTCAGGTTCGCGCGAGACAGGCTGCTAAGGCGTTAGAGGAGATGACGAGAACACCGAACGCAGACAAGGAGGCTACTCTATACTCGAGACTCCCGGATTTAGCAAAAGTACTTCGCAATATTTACGTGACGGAAAAAAAGGGTGTCCTACAGATGGAAACGGTGATACAACGATTGGATAATTCCTTCAGGACAAAGTTAACGCCGAATGAAATGGACGAGCATGTACGGCTGCTATGTAAGCTATTACCCACTTGGACTAGTATACATAATGTACGAAAGATCGATTATTTAAAATTAGATAGGAACGCCGATATTACAAAAGTAATCAGGCGATTAGAAATTTTTGCCAATGACAAAGTTAAATAATATCTATATTTTTATCTAATATATTAAGTATGATAATATATAATATATTAAGTATGATATATATAATAATGGCATTTGATTTGTATCCTGGAGCCTTTTTAATGTTCTTGTTTTAATTATCGTTACTTGAAACTTGTCTCAAATGAGATACTCAAATTTGAATTTAGAGTTAGATATGAACATTTTACAAATATATATATGCCACGTACATATATCACACATCATATAAACCAACTAAAAAAATTTTAATCTAACTTCAAATCTTTCGATTTGAATATCTCATGTGAAATAAGTTTCAAGATTAACGATTGTTAATCTTGAAACTTATGTTATCTATGTATATCTTGAAACTTGTTAATACAGGCCTAAGATTACATTCTGCGTATATAATCTCTACGTATAAATGTAAACATTGTTTAATTTTGTACGCTTTTTTGTATTTGGATTATATATACTCTATAATTTACAAAGGTAATAGGATAATTGATTTTATACACATTTATAGTTAAGATGTTATTGCCTTTACTTCAATTGAATTCTCTGAGATGCGAAGTTAATTCACAAAAGCACGAGATAGATCTGGTCTCTCTTTGTTTCGCGTTTATCTTCGAAGTTTTATCATTTATTATTAACATCGATTTGTAGATTTATACAGTAAAATGCACATTATAAAATTGCATGATTTATATTAATGAGGCTACTTTTTGAGGTATGTAGTTATGTAGTATCTCTGAAATATTCAACATGCAGTTTTCTATGTTTATCAATCTAAGTTACTGCTAATGTATGCATTGCATGTATTATCATGTTTGTACAATTAAAAAATGTTATAATTACACGAATTAATAAAAAATATAAAAAATAACTTACAATATAAATATAGATTTAAGTTAAAATATAATTTTAGTTATATAAGATATAAGAAGTATGACTGGCTGTTAAGTTGTACTACTTGAACAATAATAGTGTAGCACTCAGAATATGTTGAGTGGCAAGACTTATCCAATAGGACAATGAACATTAAAAAAGCTTCAAGATACAAATCAAATGCAATTGTATATATTTTGTCATATTTAATATCATATATAAATAGTTATATTAGTGTTTAATAAAATGTGTTAATCATATAAAAAATTATATATAACCTTAATAATAATCAACTTTGTCAATTAATATTTCGCTTAATAGAGAGCGACAATTTCTCCAAACAGAAAAGTTGTTTGCCTTTAAAAAACGCGTCGAGCATTTTTTCGTCAAAATTGGAAGGAGTGTAAACTGTATAATTACCACTTAATCTATTTTACAAGAATGACATTGCTATCATTTTTTTCTTTTTATTTGTCAAGTTCGTCTCTGACTACTACTTTTTTCCAAACATTAGTTTTATGTATAGAAATACATAAATTTATAGTGTTTCTCCTTCCTATATTACCTTAGAACATCTTGTGTATACTTAAAAAAAAGTGACAAGGAAGAATAATATCTCTATTTATACAATAATAAACTAATAACAGTAAAATTGTAAGTAGGAAAAATTTAACGCACATATCTTGCCACGACAGAAAAGTTAAACATGAGTGATTTTGGAGAAGGTTAAATAATTAGATAATTAAAATTTATCAAACAGAAACGTTATTACAACGTCGTAAACACACATTCCTCATGTACTTGAAGATGATAAATATACTAACGCCTTAGAACGGCTTACTTTTTGGCGGCAGAATCTGTTAAGACCCTTGCACAATGCCAGAAATAGAAATAAACATTAGCCAATAGGAACAGGGAATAAAAATAATTGACCAATCCGAATTCCTATTGCCTGTTGTCTGTAAGCGCCTTTACTTTCATTTTGCTGGTCGTCTTTCTTTTCTTCCTCATTTGCTGGTCCTAAATGACTTAAGCAGAGATACTTGCGCTTTGTGTATATGTACATTAGGGCTGCTATATTCAAACGGATTTGACACTATCCGGGTACCCGGGTATTCAAGTAACGGATAAATATGACACTTCAAAACCAGAAAAATGGGAAAAAGTAGTGGCTAGCGATAGATAATATTTTGAATGATCAATTTGTAACCATTTTTTCACAATAAAATATTTTTACCAAAAAATCCCTTAAAATTAATGCACATTCCCAATATATCACAGTAAATGCTCATTTTTTAAATGACAAATGGAAAGGAAAGTCTTATAATTTAATTACGACAACGATAGACGAAGCACATACAAATTTAGTTAATAAAATTAACTCGATTTTAAGTGAGAGGGAATTGACGGACAAAGCAATGGCGGTTGTCACCAATAATGCAGCAAATATGCTTGGAGCTCTTAAAAATATTAATGCTGAAACAAAATCAGGAATATCCTGTGCAGCTAATACTCTACAACTCAGCATAAAAGAAAATTTAAATAAGCCCAAAATACATCAGATTTTGTTTACTATTAGGAAAATCGTATCTCTGTTCCATCATTCGTATAAAGCAAGCAATACATTTAAAGAGCAACAAAAAGCACTTGAATTATCAGTTTTAAAACTAATTCAAAGTTGCCCTACGCGATGGAATTCAATATACTTTATGCTTGATCGTTTGCTTCAAAACAGGGTTTCCGTTGAAAACGTTTTACCCTTATAGAAAGATCATACTAAGAATCATTGATAATTACTTATTATCCAGTATTTTTAATACTGAAAATAAGTAATTACCAATGATGATTCTTAGTATGATATTTTTATAAAGGTAGCTAATAGAAATATTGTTTCTCGCTCTACTGCTGAGCAACTCGAAATAAAAGAACGTGAATGAACACTCATAAGCTAATTGTTGTTTTAAAACCTCTTCAAATAGCTACTACTGTTCTTTGCAGTAATTCTTATACACCTATTTCGATAGTAAATCAACAACGCGTCTAACCAGCGACCTTTTGATAATGATCCATTGTTATCGATGCAGGATACTCATTGGGTGCTTTCCAATTGCTTAACACATCTTGACAGACACGTATACAAAACCAGTTTATTGGTCACATATTATTTAAAATATCTTGTAAGGTAATGTGCAACCAATAAACTGCTTAGCCGACTCGGCGCCTCACTGTGATTGGTCCATTGAGAGTCGGCAATCATAGTCTGCAGTCGGTAATCTGATACGGGCTTTACGGTTAACCCAGAGCCAGTTGAACATGGGTGATTTCCAATTGCTTAACACATCTTGACACATGTACACAGAAATGCACAAAGTGTAACGTTGTGCACGATTCAATTGGAACAAAGTGTGTACTAATGTGTGTAGGATTATTTTTCAACTATGCTTATATTTTGGTATTTTTTAATAATAAATAATAAAATCTAATAGCATGTTCGACTGGCTCTGGGTTAACCCACTCTGGGTTATACAGCTTACGTTTATTGATCGAACAAGTACTTATAAGCTTTATGATTGGCTAGTAGAGACTTATAACGTCATTAATCGCTCTCGGAGCGATTAACCCAGGGTCAGTCGAACACGCTATAAATAATAAAAAAGAAATTGTCTACTTTCGATGGACGGGAAACGCGTGGTGGACGGTAGACGCGTCTGTGCTTTTTGAGCAAAATCGATACCTTTTCTAGTTGCCGAAAGAGAGCAAAAAATACTGGCGGTATATAAGCACTTGACTGCGACGTCGTGCTCAGGCTTTTACATGCCGTTAGCATTTATTGCTTAATTTCGGCAACTACAAAAGATATTGATTTCGTTCAAAAAGCACTGTCTTCTCCATACTTTACTTTATTGGAATTAGTTGTTTATAATATTACGATTAATACCACTGCTTTAGGTAAAGTATAGAAATGCGCGAATGTTTCGATGTTGCGATCAAGCTCTTACATGCCGCTAACATTTATTCCTTATTTCTCGGCAACCACGAAAGATATTGATGTTATTTAAAGAGCACTAGTTTTTCCACAGTTTATGCTACTGGAATTAATGTTTTATAATAATGCGATTAATACCGTTGCGTTATGTAGAGTATGGAAGTGGGCGTGCTTTTCGCGGTCAGGTTCTCGCATATACACATACATATGATATTTCGTACGTATATACACGTAAATAAATTTATGACAGTGCGTAAAGAGAAAAGATCATGTGCATGTTGAATGGAATATAAGTTCGTACGCAATAGTCCATGTTCTTAACCACGCAATTATGCGCTTAGCACGGACACGAATCGCCAGGAAATGGGCGTAGAATAGACACGCACCGAATCGCTGCATTACCGGCATCGTCTGAAAATGCGCGTAGGGAACGTAGTTCCACCTGAAAAATGAGTGCAGATGGCGCATCGCACCAGCGTGAAAATCGGTGTCGCCCAAAACATATGGCGTGGCCGTTTTCAGACTTCTCTCTGAGTATACGTAACATAAACTGTAGATAAATGCGCGCATATATGTGAAACGGAACGCGGCCTTATGGAAGATTCACATCGCGTCCGACGTACGACGTTCGATATCCAATAGGAAAACAGCTTTTCAATGGAGAATTGAATTCTCTATTAGAAAGCTGTTCTCTTATTGGATATCGGATGTCGTGCGTCGGAAGTCGGACGCAATGTGAATCCTGCTTAACGGCTTACGTGCTCGAGTTGTGTCCCTCTTTGTTCCGTCGTTGCAAGTTGTGGTCCATCTTTCAAGTCCGTGAAGCAATTCGAGCAACATGGGTATGTTAGAATCTCATTCAATTGTTACATTTTTCAAGCAATTTTAATGAAAACATGTATCATTTTCGGGAAAACTTTCCCGACATATCTTAATCAATATTTACTGGTACAGATATACGTAAAGAACCTTGTATTCAGTTCCATTGTAGCATGTCCGAGGTTACCGCATGTAACCAGTGTCGAGCATATTAATGTTAAATGTATTCCTCAAAGCCACATATTTATTTTTTATTCTTTAATATGAAATTCTTTTACCTATAGTAAAGTCATATTTGACCTAGAAAGATATTTAACGTACTCGACGAAAGTGTTCATACATAACCTAATTTTCTAAATCTTAAGGCAAACCGAGAGGTCTTCGTACGGCGCGTAAACACGTAAATCACAGACGTGATCAACGCTGGAATGATAAGGATTACAAAAAGGCACACTTAGGTACCAGATGGAAGGCCAACCCATTTGGTGGTGCCTCTCATGCAAAAGGCATTGTCCTGGAAAAAGTGTACGTGATAATACAATCATATAGCGATTTATAGAAATTCCTAAGTCTTAGTTCTGTTTTATTTGATTGCAATTCTCAATCCATAGTTTGATACAAGCATAAAAGATTGTGATTTTTGAAGTAAGTTTGTAAACTCACTCAACTTGTCCATTGGCAGCATTCTTCTGCTGATTAGAGTTAAAGTCATATCAATTTATTATTTTTATATATTTATGTCTTTCATTTTACTCTTACAGTGGAGTGGAAGCTAAGCAACCCAACTCTGCTATCCGTAAGTGCGTTAGAGTGCAACTGATAAAGAATGGCAAGAAGATCACTGCCTTCGTACCAAGAGATGGTTGTTTGAACAATATTGAAGAAAACGACGAAGTTTTGGTAGCGGGTTTCGGCCGTAAAGGTCACGCCGTTGGTGATATTCCCGGAGTCCGATTTAAGGTGGTAAAGGTCGCAAATGTATCTTTACTTGCATTATATAAAGAAAAGAAGGAAAGACCGAGATCATAAGGCATCGATTCTCAACTATGTATATATAATTACAAATATACATAAAAGTTTTACACAATATGTGTAATTGTGTTTTAATTTAAAAAAAAGGTATTAATAATATTAAAGATATTAATAATCCTTGAGTCTTGCATATTGTGTTATCTATTGTGGATTTCAACAAGTAATGCCAAGTAAAAACTAATTCTATTTTGTTATTGTATACAATTAAAACAACTTAAAACTAATAAGTTTTGCGGAAAAAGTCAATATTGTAGTTCTGTAGGTGTAAAGTTTTCAAATATATAGTCTCTCTCCTCTTAATATACTTACAAAAAGTATAAGGCACAAAGCATATTGCAGAAGAAAAAAGTTACAAACTTTACTGAATCATACAAGAATTATCTTAAGAGGATGCTGTAGAAGAAAAGATTACAAACTTTACTGAATCATACAAAGATTATCTTAAGAGGATGCAAGACACAAATATTTTACGTGTGTGTGCATGTGTATATTTCAAGTTACATATCTGAAAACGATCAACAACATACTGGCTTTTTTCTACAAAGATTATGCTGTGTATTGACTGCCCAGAATTATAAATTCCTTTATACAATGTAAATAAGTGTGAAAATATGTTCGAAGATTGTCTAATATACAGGATGTTCCCGAAAGGTAGTACCAAATTTTAGGGATATGTAGTACTCATTAAAACAAACCAAAAATTCTTAATGAACAGTACTCCAAAAATCTTTTATTTCTGAGTTATGAAGCATTTTGTTCTGTGAAAAATAGAAAATAAATTAAATCTACAATAAATGTTCAATGTGCCTTTGGTTCATGTCAATACACATTTCGGCATGTTTCGTCATTGAAGGTCAAAGAGTCCAGGTTTATTTCGTATTTGTTGACAACAGTTTCCAAGTCTCTTAGTTCACTCACGGACACCTATATGTAACCACCTAATTACACAGGGATTCAACTTTGGATTGTGGACTGTGTCTAGTTATCTGAAAAATTGTTAATTTTTACACAAATTCTGAAATGACGGATATTCATTTTGGCAGAGCAAAGGGCAATGCTTCAAAAGCAGCACGCTTGTATCATGCAGCTTATCCGGGGGCTTATGCAGCTTATTCAGTGAGGAAACGTGCCGAACTGTGTGTTGAAATGGACGGAGGGCATATTGAACATTTATTGTAAATTTTAGTTATTTTCTATTTTTCACAGAACAAAATGCTTCATAACTCATAAAAGGTTTTCGGAGTACTGTTCATTAAGAGTTTTTGGTTTGTTTTAACGAGTACTACATACCCCTAAAATTTAGTATCACCTTTTGAAAACACCCTGTATATCAATATGTCTTTTTATTGTTTCGTTGTGTATTGTCACAGTAGTATGACTAAAAAACCGATCAGACGTGCTTTCTCTTACATTGGAACACAGGTTAAGTTTATCAGTGTGTAACTTCGGCAAAACTAACGAAGTGGTTCAAGGAGCATTTTAAAGATTAAAGTCTCTATACTATTCAAAAATATTAAATGAATAACGTTATTTTTGTTTGTCACAGAAATATATTGAGTTAAATAAAAAATTGTTAAAATTTTAACCTTATATCTTCCAGTATATATAAAAAGTATGATAAATATATTTTAAAAAAGGAACTCTCTATCAGCTTTTCATTTATTCCTTAACAAATGTCGTACACCTATTCTTTTGGCTACTATGAGTAGTCAAATCCAAAATGCCATTTTTGCTTCAACACTAAATAATTCGGCGAGAGATAATTATACTTCAATTTGCGAGTACACGCGAATTAAAGAGAAAAGCTTACATTTTTAAATAATGTAAATCCTATTTATCTGCAATTTTTACATTATGTAATGTAACTCGACAAACCTCATAAAAATGTGAGCACTTGGATCATGATTTATTTTCGTAACATACTATTGTAGAAAACATTGAAACTTTGTCCAGAAACATATCTATAAAATAAAATGTCCAAGCTATAAAATACTTTCTAAACCATCTCGTTACTATTACCTTTAAGGAAGTTATGTTGAACTTCGTAATAGTACGTTTTAACAACGCGTCAAAGCGAGTAATATCTTCAAGTCATACTTTAAACATGTTACATATTTGCTAGAAGGATGCCTCTCGAAAAATCAATTTACTAAACAAACATGTGCTGGTTAAACACACAGGGGATTATCAACAACTTATCTAATGCAGGAACGTATACATAAACGCCGCCGGCAAGTGAACCATTTCTCGCGAGTCATGGAGACAGTACGCTTTTAAGAGAGAAAAGACGAAATAGTAAGAACCTCGATCTCCATATCTATCTATTTTCCAGCATACAGATCGCCAAAAGTGCATATTAATTACGTAACATTATTGTAAAACGTGTTACGTAACGGGCTAGCTGACAAATCAGCGAAAAGTCGACGTTGCGTTGCCGTAAACGAATTATTTTCCACACACTTCTCTCTCCCTCTCTTCCCCTCTGTCAATGTTCGTCGCAATATGAGTATATTAGCAAAATCATTATTCATCTCTAAGCGACAAGAGAGGAAGAGAAAGACTGAAGTGGAAAGAACCAGCCTGCCGTGACGTAAAAGCCGGACCTGGCAGACTGCAAAGCTCGGACTGGGCAGACCCGTCCGTCTCGCTCGTTAAGGAGTTTATTCATCAGGTATGTATTTTCAGGGCGCCCAAGGAGCATACTTTCAGTGACGTATCAAGGGGATTATTCACAAATTCGCTACTTGTCGAGCAAAATTATGTTTTTATCTAATATCACTATCGAAATAAATGTTAATTTGAAACTAATTTCATGACACCAACTTTTACCACGTTTCACTCAGTATAATGCCGCTCGAAACATAAAACAGCAGTTCCTGGCCTATAATCGACCGGTCGCACAAAAACGGTGTAGTGAATACTATTCCTTCTTTTATTTCCCAGTGTTTCTTGTAACACGTGACATTTATAACGATAGGTTTTTTTATTTAGATAATGTCACACTTTTTACGAAGTTATGGCATAGTGGTGATCTATATTGCTGCTGCCATAAGGTTTTGCAAATGCAAAATTGCGATATTCAATACGAAATTTTTCATGAAGGAAGCAAGACAAATCGCGCGAGACTTTAACTACGAAATACGTGTTTCACTGCGATAGATTTTACGCAAAATTTCTGTATAATTTCCAGCATTTCGGCTCGAGTGAATAAAGTCCTGAAATTGGTTACACGCGCCAACGTGTAAGCATCGAGTAACGAGCTCCGCCACACGAGCGACCGGTTGGTAGTGGCGTTCGGCTATCGTCACCCGTGTGATCCCTGCTGCGTCGTCGAACGTCCGCTATCCATCCTTCGGCTACGTCCGGTACGCCGCCTAATCGGAGCGCAGTGCAGCGCAGCGCAGGTGCAGCGAGGAGAGGGTGCGTCGAGTTCGAGAACCAGTCAGTCAGTCAGTCAGTCAGCTAGCCAGCCAGCCAGCCAGCAAGCCAGCCAGCCGGTGGTCCAACCAACGATGGTCGTGAAAATCTACATATCGGGTATCAGCGGCAACAAGGAAGTGAGTGAGAGCGGCGACTTTCCGCCTGTGATAAGCCGGATACTCCGGTATCGCGCGATACTCGACGAAACGAGACACGTACGGCACACTGGCTGAACTCTGACATTCCCCGTGTCTGCAGCGGCTAGTAGCGGTCGCGGTCGCCGTCGTCATCGTCGTCGACGACGATGACGACGTCGGTGCTATATCAGGTTACAACGCGAAAACTATTTGTATCGGACACGCTCTCGCGCGGTTCCGGACTAACTAATGATCGGTACTGTCACTTGGGAAGAACGAATGGTCGGCCGATCAGACGTGCACCCGCTGCTGGGCTCGTCTGATCGGAACCGTCGGTCGTTTTCCTTGCGCCCACGGGCTTACACGGTGGTGCCGTGTCGAGATTTATTAGCAGCCGTGGGCCTCCGTCGCGGTCTGTTTATTTGGGTAGATTCGGAACAAGTATTCTTGATATCAACAAATTTGTCATGTGTCTCAGCACAATGTAGCTAGTAGCAGAATGAGCTTTCCTCTATGATTATGAGTCTCTTGAATTGGACTGAAGCTCTTGAATACACTGGAGATACTTGTTGAAGATGCTGTTACTGGCGTATCATCACTTTGACAGTTGTTATCATTGATGACAAATTCATATTTCTTTAGAGAACTTGACAATGTTATAAATCTTATTATCTTATGCAGATTATTACTATTGCAAAGGTCTTATTGCAGAAAATTATAGATAGCTGAATGTAGTCAGCTGGGTGAGTCCAATATAAATGTGAGAGACTGTTTTCTCCCAGAAACTGTGTGTAGCTGTGAGTCGAATAGAAATGAAGCTATTGTGACAAGAGAAGAAATCTAGTGTGTGCCATGACTTGATGATTAATATCAATTTCTATTTTAATTCTTATTTTCTCCAGCACCTAGTTTTCACTCTTAATCACTTGTAAATGTGTTACAGGTGAAGAAAAGGCAACAGCGCGTGCTGATGATTCTAGATAGTAAAAATGTGGAATATGAGATCATCGATATAACGGAACCAGGCAAGGAATTGGAGAAAGAGTTTATGCAAACCAATAGCAACGCGAGAACCAACAAGTATCCATTACCACCACAAATATTCAACGAGGATAATTATTGTGGAGTAATTGTCTTTTTTTATGCTAAATTTGAATTTTATGCTTCTGCTGCATTGTTGTGTTGATTTCAAAAATATATTGCACATGTCTGTAGTGAGCAATGAACAAATAATTAAACGATACTACGTCTCTAACATACAATACACACCAACTAAATTTTGCAGGATTACGAGGACTTTGATTTAGCGAACGAAATAGACGAGTTGGAAAAGTTTCTAAAAGTGACAACGGCAGTCAGCACCGCGGAGATCACTCTCGACTCCAAATCTCAGAGTGATGGAATCCAAGAGAACGGAAATACTTCCAGTCGGGAGGTAATGTTGTCTTTTTGTTTGACCGCGGTGCTATAAATCGAAGAAACTTCGTCAACAAGCTTTTAGAGCATGCACACGTACTATTTCTTTGACAGAAAGTATTCGGAAACGCCAGAACAGAAATAGCAATAACTATAGTCGCGTTTATTGTATGGCGCTTACAGCGTATAACAAAGCGCATTTTTATACGTACTATTTATAAATCTTTTGAATGCGCAGTCGGGCTGTACGATGATTTTACTGATGAGCAAATTAACAGCTATTTTTGCCGTTCTGTAGTAACAAAAGGTGTTCTGTTAGCAATGTATATAAAATCATTGAGTTTTCTTCATGTACACACACTTGTACTATACTTTATGATGACCTTGTTACTAAATTTATATTATAGTTGCTACATATCTAACATCTGCAATTTATCTTTTTCAGCCTTCCACGGACAAAGAAGCAACTGTTGTACCCTCCGACAGGTAACTGATATTACAATCAACAAATACACAAATGTATTAAAAAAAATATATATATACAGGGTGTCCCAGATCACCTTCACAATCTCTTGTGAGGACGTAAAACGGATTGAAATGAACACACAAGTCCAACACCATTTTGCGATAAATCTCAAAATATTGATTAAAAAAGATTGGTGAATGATTATGCGCGATATGGTATATGAGCTGCAATTGCGCCGTCTGCCGTTGTATACTTGTACATGAAGTCAAACTGAATAAAAAAGCCCTCATTTTGCAAATAACAATATAGATTTTTAGATATTAATTAAAGAAAATTTGTGCATTATGGTACATAATCATGTAACAATTTTCTTTGATTAATATCTAAAAATATATATTGTCATTTGCAAAATGGTAGAGGACTTTTCTGTTCAGTTACTTGTACTTTGTACAGTTCACTTAATGTACAAGTATACAACGATAGACGGCGCAATTGCAGCGCATCTACCATATCACACATTATCATTCACCAATCTTTTTTAATTAATATCTCGACTATTATTGCGAATATCGCAAAATGGTATAGGACTTTTGTGTTCATCTCAATCCGCTTTCCGTCCTCACGAGAGATTGTGAAGGTGATCTGGGACACCCTGTATATATGTGTGTGTATGCGTGTACACACACCACACACATATATATAACACACATACACACACATATATACATGGTGTCCCAGATCACCTTCACAATCTCTCGTGAGGACGGAAAGCGGATTGAGATAAACACAAAAGTCCTATACCATTTTGCGATATTCGCAATAATAGTCGAGATATTAATTAAAAAAGATTGGTGAATGATAATGTGTGATATGGTAGATGCGCTGCAATTGCGCCGTCTATCGTTGTATACTTGTACATTAAGTCAACTGTACAAAGTACAAGTAACTGAACAAAAAAGTCCTCTACCATTTTGCATATATATATATATATATATATATATGTGTGTGTGTGTGTGTGTGTGTGTGTGTGTGTGTGTGTGTGTGTGTGTGTCATAGATTTCTAAAACATTGATCTGTTAAACGCAACGACATAAAGTGACTATCTGCTCTAGTTTACCAGAAAGGACAACCCTAGAAAGCGAGAATAAAGCATTAGACGAGTCTAAGCCAACTGAAGTAGATAGCGCCGCAAAAACTATCACTAGCGAAGAAGCTGAACACGCTGAGGATAGTGGCGATAAAAATGAAGAGAAATCCGACGACCAAGAGAAAGAGGAATAGACACAAGAGATACACCCATGCGAAACTGGGGATATTCCACACAATGACATCCTTCCTTTTCCACCCACAAGCGTATTTTGCAAAGCTACGTTTATTACATTACTAAGGCTGAGTGAAGGTACTGCCAAGATAATATTCTGTATTGCGGAAAGTCTATTGAGTGAACAGTTTAAGGTGACGCATAGAACATACTTTTATAGAATATACTTTGTATTTTAGATGAAACGCGTCTTCACCAATGTTTCTCGACAGGTCTGATTAGATGATACGAGCGATAATCCCTTTGTATCGCTATCTTCACATGTGTCCTCCACGTTTGTTTATTATTTTACATTGTTTTGCACCGCACGATATCCCATACATTACTGCACTCCCGCGATGACAAGATTCAAGTATATATACATATTTTTCTTTTATAACGCAATTTTTTGGTTATTGTTGCCGCGTGCAAAGCGTACAAGTAAAAAAAAAATATATATATATATATATATACAGAATATAACGACACACGTACATACAATATCATTTGAGACATGATCGAGAACAGATACATATATATATATATATATATATATATATATATATATATATATATATATATATATATATATATATT
>NW_022639470.1:878058-902500 GCF_010583005.1 Odontomachus brunneus
ATATATATATATATATATATATATATATATATATATATATATATATATATATATATATATATATATATGTTGTATCGTAATTGGATCTTTTATATCAAAAAATGGTTGTTATACACACGAGGAAATTTTGATATTTATATTATATTTTAAATCAAACATACGCGCGCAGTATTAAAGATAGTTTTTCTTCTTTATTTCTCACGGGGAACTTCTTATTCGAACTTTTTTTTTATTACGTTAAGATAATCAAACAGTCTTTCCAAGTATATTATAAGAGAAATTAATTTCTCGAAGTTATTAGAATATGCATTAGACTAAGTTGTTAGAAAGAAAAGAACAAAAGGAGAAATTTCTAGATTTTTTTTATAGATCAGTTTCGAATATTCTCTTTGTCTATCTGTACAATGGCTTCCAATCTTATTTCTGCTTATGACAAAATTGTAGTCGTGCATATGACTCATACTGGCATGACATAATTTCGTTGATATGTGTGTATATGATTCATGCTTACTGAACACCTAATTCCATTGACACAGTCTTCGATTCCGATCAATTGTTGATTTCTAATTTATATATCTATAATGTTTATAAATTATATATTATAATAATATAGAAGTTCTATAAAAAGAAATTTTTTACAATTGCTACTATTAACACAGAACAATAAATTTCTCTATTAATGTATGAGAAATTTTTGCATGTGCATAAATTTTTGTATATGCCAATTTTGCTACTTAATAATGTGTTTTGAGGAAACAGTTCAGGATAATAGTGGCAGTTGTATCACCTGTGAAAGGCCTATATGAATTATTCTTCCGTTATCATTACTCGCGTGATGCTCTTCCTTCCTTTTATTATATTCAGCAAGATTGATATCTTGTAAGAACTTTTTGTCGCTTTTCTATCGTATAAAGATAGCACTGTCATGAAAAAGAAATCAAGCTTTACGCAGCATTTGCTACAAATTGCTTTGTTACATATAATAAATAAATAAAATAAAAAATTATTTTGCTATTATGATTCTATTCTTCATCATGATTTATAAGTCCACGATAGGTATTACGCGTGTGTGTATTAATATATGATATGTGGGCATCAAATATTCGTCGCTGGAATTAAGGAAGGAGAGAAATGGCAAAACTTTATTCTTATTGACAAAACGTCTTTCTTATTACAAGAATGAGGGCGGTAACAATAAAGAGATTAGAATATTGTTAAAATAAAATTTAACATATTGTATTAGAGAGATATATATAATCTCTTATTATACATATAATCATATTTACACAAAGATAGTATTCCTTATACATTATATATGTATATATATAAAATATATATATAGATCACAGCGATCACATTGTTACGTGCATACAAGAATTTACTAATAAATATAATGATTCAAGTTTTTAAAATTCCATTCACACATCCTCAAAATATCTCTTTCTAACGTATCACAACATGATAAATATAATACATAAATTATAACATATATGTAAATATATAAATATAGAATATATTAGATAAAATTTCCATAGATATCTATATAGATATATCCCGTATATCTACGGGAATTTTATTAATTTTTTTATCTTTTTTATTGCTAGCTCTCAGGTAAGTACATACAATATTTAAAAATATGTTTATTAGAGCCTATAGCAAACCTGAGATAGCGATACTGTTTTTCTCAAATATATTTCCAGATATATACAAAATATATTTCTCCCCTTAGCATATATATAATATCTGAAAATATTGCTCATGTTCTCTCAGGTTAAAAATAATGTGTAATCTAATTGATCTACAAGATATTGCGATGTATCTTTACTCCTTAAACTGATATAATTCATAATTTAATCAATTATATTGAAATTTAACAATGAGAATAGAATAGTGGCTAATTCCTCCGCTATCTTTCTTCTGTATATTTTGATGTCTCCAATACGATGTAACGAATAACGTGCCTGAAATCAATAATTATCAATATGTTTTTGGCAATATATCAGGAATTATATATATGTTTATGTAATAATATAAAATAAATTTTTAACACACACAATACCTGCTAATTTTTTTTTAATACCCCAATAAGTAAAATGTTAACAATATGCAAGCAGGCTCAATTAGAATATTGTGGCAAATCCAATATTAACTGCCTCCGCATTAAGCTCGTGTTCTATCCGTAGTACCTGCCAACATAATCGAACAGCAGATTGGCAACAGAACCGAACAAAGCCTACCGTATACTCAATTTAAATGCATTTGAACTAAACGGCAGATTCTGTTTGGTTTCTGCCACTAATTTGCCGTCATATTCTGTTAACAGATTCTGTTATATTTCCGTCGAAAAACTGCCAACAAATTTATAGCAGACACTTTGTAAAATCTATCTCTCAAGAAATTTAGCTGCCGGTATATAATCTGATAAAGTGTAAGATACCATTCATATTTTTCTTGGGGCTAATTATATCGACATTATATATTGTTGTACTCCAAGCTCATTTAAAATAATTTTCACACAACTAGTGGAATTACAAAACACATTTTGTAATTATCATTAAAGAAGATAAAAGAAAGACAAGTGTAGTGAATAAACCTAACAAATTGCAAAATATATTAAAATACATAATTATTAAATTAATATGTAATTTAATATGTAACTATCATTAATAAGAACAGAAAGAAATTTATATAACTAACCATAATACTAGACGATATATGTTAACTTCTTTAAATATATTAAAAAACACTAAAAAAAATAAAGATAAAAATAAAACATAGTCCATTTTCGAGATTACATTTATTTATATCATATCTGCTGTATTAAGTAACTAATGATCACTGTGCACATATATATCTGTATTTATCAATATTACGCATTGATACAATATCTTTATTAAATAAACTTGTTGCTGAGATATGAAAGATATGAAATAATTACTAGTAAATCAACTTATAATTTAAATAATAGTATGTATATAAACATTTCATTTAATAACAAGAGAATTTACATCACATAAATTATTGGTCTTACTGCAATATTACTGTAACTATTGAATGCAGCTTTTTCATAGGCACGTTATAAGGCAAATAGTTCAATATAAGAATGCCACAGGCAATCTAGATTTTTCATAAACTGATTTCACATAGCTATAGTTAAACATATTTTCTTTAATTTCAAATATAAAGACTAAAATTTTTTTGACGATAGGTTAAACGAACATGTAAAAGCTGCATAAACGTAGTGTTCTGCTGATAAAGATATCAAATATATTTATGCATAAAGTTTTATATGACACTTTTTTCAGCTTTTGGTTATTAGACATTAGCTATATTATATAGTTTATAGCTATAATAGTTTGACTTCGTAGACTGCATGTATTCAATACATAAAATAGTTATATTTGCAATATATACAGTCCCATTTGTAAGTATTCCATTCTTCGTTCTTAACTGACATTAATAGTTAGAAATACTCCTCTCATCTTCAGAATATTTGTATATGACAAATACTTGTTCAGTAAATAAATAAATTAGACGGTGCGTTATACTGCTAAAATTCTAAATAAAACGCATTATATTTTGTAAACGTAAAGTTACTGTAACATTTGTACCATTCTAAATAAAAGTGTGTGCTAAGAAGAATATGTATTTAAGTAAATATAAATATGTTGATGTATACAAGTATATTCCATTAAAAATTATGTATTAAATGCAACAATAAAGAATGAATCGAAATTGGCTTAAAAAATCTTAAAAAATATTGATATAAGGATCTTGTGTGGCCTTTTTCATTTCGTTACATATATATGTAGTGTTTTTCAAAAATTTGTCAAATCATTCATAAATATAATTTATGTATCAATTATTAAATAATTATAAATTGTATATTATAAATATTGTATACGTTGTAATACGTTCTAACAGATTACACTTTGTATTATGATTATATAGATAGTAATTCCTTATATCAATTATGCCTGTAAAATACATATACTACAAAAAATATATAAATATCATTATTAACTGTACGCACCTGTAAAATGCCCAATTATTATGCATGTTTTGTTAAATATTCGACAATATTATACTTCGTTACACGAAATTCATTAATGCCATCGATTTCGTTATATGGAATTTATACGTTGGAAAATTATATACATTAATATAACGAATAGTTGACTAACGAAACGACAAGTCAGATCTAAATGTGTAAAGATAAAAAGAAGAAATTGATAATTTGAATAATTTACAAGTACTATATATAATGTTCTTTATATAACGTTATATAGTTCGACATTTGCTGATTTAGTCTCCTGAGCTGAATAGTCTTTTATTATATATTTCTAGATAAATATAATACACATGCATATGTACTGTGCACATGGAAAACCTGACATTACGTACTATAATACTTAGACATACTTAGAGAAATTTAATGTCAGTTAAGATCCTCACTCTTTTCAATAGTAACATTTTCAACGTAAAATTTTACGAAATAATAAAATAAGGAAAACATTTTTAAAATAATAATTAATTGTAATGTCAAGTTTTTAAGTATCGTTTATCTATCAAATTTTTCATTTTTCATTGGGACGATGATTCCTACATGTATCTATGAAATGTATACATGTATATATTTAATATTAGAATTAATGGCTATTTACCGCATTTGATACTTAGGTTATCTTAATATATTTTATGCAAATACTTGATGTATATCACACAGAATTCATTAATATATCTATAGTATTTATTGTAAGCACAAGAAAATAATTAGCAATATTTAATGAAAAATTGTTATCTACCAAATGTGTAAAAATATCAATTGTTGATATTCAATCAATTCTAAGTACAGTTAAAACAAATGTATTACTTACAGTCTTGTTATATGTAGAGAAAATCAAGAGAATGTTTACAGCTGATATAGTTTAAACTTTGCTACACATTTATAACTTAATATTTTCATAATAAAATTTATAAAAAAATAAAAATTAAATTACTACGACAATATAAATTCATTAAATTACTGCTATTTTGTATGGATATCTACAAAACTATATAATATGAAAAAAACAAATATAAAATATTAAGTATCTGAAGAATTAAATGTTTAAAACACTAGATCTCACACAGAATGTGTTTCTTTGAATATATTTATCATATAAATAATTAAAGTTTTATTAAGCATTTCTGTAGATATATATAAATATAATAATAATTAATTTTATATAATGAACTTTCTTATGTAATGGTCATTTTGTATAACATATATAATCATTCTCTTTACTGATTTTCTCTTTATTATTTTGTATAGCATATATAATCATTCTCTTTACTGATTTTCTCTTCATTATGCATTGTGTTTGTCTTAGCATATTATGCAATAATGAAGTATGATTAATAATAGATATATATTTAATTAATCCGTACCAAAGTATTTTTGTCCAAAATGATTTGGTGCAACAGTATGGATTTCTGACGTTAAAATTTTCATCTGTAAGAAAACAAAAAAATTAAATGTATTTAAATGTATCACAAATTTTATATATATATATATATATATATATATATATATATTGTCATAAAATTATATATATAATTACAATATTATAATTAAATATCCTATATTTTAAATTATACAAGTACATGACAAAAATTACCTTAGGAAAGGCAGTGACTAGAGATTTTGCTGCAATTGGTGTACAGAACAAATTTGACAAAATAATATTTTCTTCCAGCACATTATGTTCTTTTAATACAGCTATAGCTTTGATGACAGTGTTTCCGGTACCTATTATAAATATACAATATATTTTAATTATTATATCCTCATGTATAAATAAACAAAATATATTATTAGAATATAGATATTTATCAATACTTACTCATTATTGGATACATTAACAAAACTTTCCTCTCGGATATATCATCAGGAAATTTAGCATAAACTACTCTAGCTTCATGTGTATCTGCATTACTTTCAACTAAGATCTTACCAATTCTGATACTACGACAGCAATCTCTAAGACCCTATAAAAATATTCCACATTGAAATTCCACATGTGTTTGTATAAATATATAATTCACATAATCTTAATATACTTTACATAAAAATGATACCTGTTCCATAGCTTCTCCGCTCCTTACTATGGACACACCACAGTTTCCTTTTTGATATTTTAAACCTTTGTATTGAGCACCTGTTGGAGTTGTTACCACACATTTTGAAAATGGTAGTTGGTTCAAACTCTCCTCAATAACTAGCCTGATCTAAAATGTTTAGAAAAAAAATCTATGTTATGTACTATAGTTTTCGGTTTTATATGTTACAGACAGCTAATAATTGCTATGTGTACACATATAACAATTATTTTGATTCTTTCCAGATATCCATCTAGATGTCTTGATTCAACTAAATAACTTTATTATATATATATTTGTATATAAGATCAAGTGTTTCTTACTAGGCGATCAGCATAGAACTTGAAATCACTCCTTGTGGTATTCCTATAAAAAATATGAATGTATATTGTGACATATTCACAAATATGAAATGTGAATATATAAAATGTGTTTATTAATAAATAATGTCACTCTTGTTACTATTTATCAATTTCTAGTACTTTATTATACATATATGCTTGTATATACATATATAAATAATATATAATACATATATAAATAATATATATTATACATGTGTGCATCCTTGTATATACATATATAAAAGTAAATATGAATTTAATATGATGAATATCTAAAACTCTTTCTTGCTAACAAGCAACTATGTAGAATTAAAACAAAACTGAAACAGTGTGGCACATTTACCTTTGATCGCAAATGAACACTAATATGTTTAATATTAATTAATTAAAAAAATATTCTGCTCACTAGGATACAGCATCGTGCTACTCACTTGTCTCTTAAGATGGTTTGTAATTCTTTCACTTGGTTGTTACACGGCAGAATCTTCAGATTTGCTCCATATTCATCAACGAAATCCTGGTTATCGTTTAACATATTCTTTGTTGCGTTATCCGTACTCCCCATAATAGATGTATGTTACGTGCTCAATAATTAGAGAACACTTTAGAACGACTAGAAATGAACAAAGGTAGAAATTAACTCAGGTTACTTTGCTATCGTCTGCAAATTGCTTGCAAGCGGTTGTATAGCAAGGTCACGTGACGTCCAATAAGATTGCGTTCGGAAACTTTACCCAGGTGCACCTCGCACCGTCCGGAAACTTTTGCATTACACCTTACAGCTGCGTCCTGTTACAACCTAATTAACAACGATGAAATTGCTTAAAAACTCTGTTAGATGATCTCGAGTAGAAGTCCACCCAAAGATGCTTTCGAAAACATCATCTGGGTGCTCTCCCTCTCTCTTTATTTAACTCTTGTATCTTTCTCATTCCAACGCAGCGGGTGCACGTTTTCGAACGCACTCCTGAAATTTTGGGTGTTCGACTAACTTGTTGCATTTGGCGGTATTTTTAAATAGTGTTTTCATTTGTTGACTCAATCCTCTATTGTTTCCTCTAACTTCATAGTAGTCTCAATTATTAATTCCTATTCAAACTTCAACAACATTTACCTCCTCAATCATTCTATCTATTTCGTCATTGCTATTGTTTGGATGTAAGCTATCCAAAGTTGGTTTCATTAATTCTAGTTCAACAGCTGCGGTGCACGCTACGATAATACCTTTATTCACTATTAGATTTGTTTTTTATTGTTGAACTTACTGCAATAGTTTACATCAGTCCTTTTCTCCTTTATTTTCCGCCAAGTCTTAACTTTCATCGATTTGACGATTTTGATGTCGATTCGACATCGTTTCGACGTCGATCGACGAGTCATTTCTCGCTGGTAACGTTTTCTTTGTCTGCAATTAAGCAACTATTTACATAAGTTGTAATAGTAATTAATATTACTATTTACTATTTACATAAGTTGTAATAGTAATTAATAAATAGTAGTTTTAATGTAATAATCAAGTTACGCGATTTTTGTCATTTTTCATTGACGTTCATTCACCTTAATCTCCAGCACTTTGTGTATTTAAATTGCGAGGTCTTTTTAATTAGTAGACCTAATTATTGTGAATAAGTTAGAGCGCAAGCGCAGCACCGCGTTCATCGATATATCGAACACCTCGACGTTGCGAGGTCTGTTCGCGTTGCTTGCACTTTTGACACTTTTACATCTAACGTCAGTTGCACACTAGTTTCTCTTTAGAAAGAAAAACTCTCATTGGACACCATTCATTCGCGCTCATGGACATTACATGCAAAAGTATCAAAAGTGCAAGCAACGCGACAATTTACAATCAGTTATGAGATAAAGTACTGCGTGTCGAATTCGCCTCGTATCCTCGGCAATCTCGACTCATCCGCGATTTCACGAACGAGCTATCGTCATCTAAAATGCCATAAATAAGCTTTACGCGTTTGACATAAAAAAAATATCGCTGAGCAAGCATTGGAAGTGAATATAATGAAAAAAAATGTTTAATATCCGAGCAACATAAAATATTGGATCAATGTTGAATTTATAGCGGCCAACTGTATGCCAACTAATATTTGCTGCTAGGGTACTTGTAACTATAATCACATAGAGAAATAATTACTATAAATTATGGTCAAGAAAACTATCTTTTTAACCCAGTAAGCAAATTGAGCGCAGACTGCGCGCAAATTGGCAGCAAATTTGATCAAAAATTTACACCAAAACCATAGCCATCTGTGTCCTCATTCAGCTACGGTTTTGGCGACAGAGCTTGCTGTCGGGAAATTGCTGCAGATTTGCAGCAAAAACCGCGCAGAACCTGCAGCGCAGCAAGGTCTGCGTGGTTTCTGCCGCCAATCTGCCGTCAGATTGCTAAAAACTCTGCACGGTTTTTGCTGCAAACCTGCAGCAATTATCCGACAATAGGCTCTGTAGCATATCTGTTCGCGCAGGTTTGGCTATCTGAGAATTTTACTTTACTAAAAATTATAGCTAAAAATAATTATAAAAGCCAAAAATAATTATAATTTTCATTTGTGTGTGTGTGTGTGTGATCAAGAATTATTTTGCCTCAGTCTATTACACGACCGGCGAGTATCGACTGTTGACATGGTAATTCGAAAACAAGATAGTCGTTGGATTTGTTTAAAGCGTCTCATGTGTAAATGGGTGCGTTCAGCGAACTCAACAGTTGCACAACAGTTGAGCAATTCGTCAATGTAATTCGTCTAGATTTAGGGATCTAATAGTAAGAACTAATAATCGTTGATTGCTCACTGAGCGCTTTTTCCGCTGGACGCACCCAATGATTATCGTCGAAAGTACCAAAAACGAGTCTCGTATCATTGATTATGACGAAATATCGTTAAACATCTATTGAGAGTGTGCATCTACACTGTTAAATCCGTGTCAAATTATACTCAATTTGAGTTATTTTTAACCATTCCTATAAGTCGCCACTGCTCCTACTAAATATGTCGTTAATTTAACTAATGTAATGGAGTTAAATAATTTAACTTAAGAAATGTATTAAATTTGATTAAAATTTAATTTACTTTTTATTATGTGCACGTTAATGTAACCTTTGTTTTAGTAAAAAATGACTTAATATTATTTTAAATGGGTTGATTAGATGTGGTTGTTTTTTTAAACACACGTTTTGTGTTAAAATAGTAAATTTTGACACACATGATAGTTAAAAATAACTAAATATTATTTAACTCAAGAAATTGGTTTAAATTTGACCCTCCAATATTTAACAGTGTACGTTCATGCCGGACGTATCGAGATATTTCCAGTTTCTTAATCGCTGCGATGTTCAGTCGGTAACGAGAGGCAGTAGGGCGGCATTGACGTTTGAAAAGCCGTCTCGTATTTATCATGATTTCGATTTATCCGCGGTCTTACACGCGATTTGTCGACTCCTCAAGTGCTGGAAGTAAATTTCGCATGGATGGTGCAGAAAAATATCGTCGGGCAAGTGCCGAAAGTATCTCAGAAGTGTCCAGCGCTGCGCTGACCGTTAAGGGCGTTATGATGATCGATAACCTAAATCGTTTTCGAGTTACCGAGAGGATCTCGTGCGCGGATCATCGTCCTCGGGAGAATGAAGCGTGAAGTGAGGTTTTACTACAAAAAACTATCAACAAGTAGTCTATTTTTTTTAGTTTCACTGCTCTCCTGGTGCAATAAATTAGAGCGAGACTAGCATATTCCTTCTCACTCTAACTTATTGAACCAGTTCAGCAGTACAGCTGAAAAGTACAGACCACTAGTACTATGCCTCAGTTCATGACTGTACCTTTGCAGAGTATCGAGCGTCGGCGGGTAATAGCGTAAATTCAAATCGCAGCCGTTGATACAGTCGGAAGAGACGTACGCGTGAAATACTATCGGAAGTACGGAGTCAATTCGCGCGTGTTGTGATTGAAATATCGCTGGATAAGTACGGGAAATGGACACCAGTGATAAGAGTGAACCGTATCGGGCAGAGCATCGTGCATCGTGCGAGGAGAAAAATCGGTAATAATATATTGCATTTACACAGCCGGAGCCATAAATGCCTGGCAAAGATTATACAGTTTTTTACTTTATACATTGAAAAGAAAATACTTGAAGAGTTTATCTGTGGAATATAAGGTTTATTTTTTTGTAAATAAAATATATACCCCATAAATAATTTTTCAAGTACTTTTTTCTTAGTGTATGTTTTATCCCACAAATAAGATTTCAAGTATTTTTTATCAATATACATAAGATTTGTATGTAGATTTCTTCATGGTAAGCTAACTAAATCACATGTGTCTTTGTCTAATTTGAAGCAAAAACAAAAACATATGATTCAACTGTTAATTACAGGAAAAACTCACTAAAAAGTTGGGAAAATCGACTCTGAAAATCGTATAAATAAATCTAATCATGGTCAAGCAAGTAACCAATTATACAATTTTCAAACTTATACATATAAGGTCGAAAATAATATACTCTTCATCTCTGAGGAATGGTCAAGCATTTATGACTGCGTACAGCACCTGCGCGAATTCTGATAGAAAAAACGGAGAATGAGACGAAACGTTTGGGAGGACGATATACCATAAAAAATATATCGTTTTGTAAAAAGTTTTTTTTTTCTTTTATTTCGTATGATAATTCGTGTTGTATGTATAAAACTACTTTCTAATCGTGTTCGTGTGAATAGCTATCCTCCTCTACGTCGGGAACGAAATATTCTCAGCAGTAACGTGTATCGGTCGTCTCTTATCTTTTTCTGTCGCGATTCAACTAGATCAGTAGTGTTCGAAGTCGTTTGATGCAAAATGCGTTTCGCACTGTCGTGCAATAATCGACGAAATCGTCTCTCGCATAGCCTGTGACAACTTGCTCATTCGTACGTGAAGCATAAAGATTACCACACGCTGAGCGAGAGAGGGAGCATATATTCGTTACAACATATATCGAGGTAAAAAGTCGTGCAATTTTCGCGGGACTGCCGAGCTAGTTGACGGTTAAAAACTCCGACGGCATTCTCTCTCTCTCTCTCTCTCTCTTGTTCTTCCTAATAAAATTTCTCGCTCTGTATTCAATAATATATCGATAAGAAATACTATACGTTGAGTATCCGTAATATTATCTCTAGGATACGGTCTGTTTAATATTACACTGCTGTTTGGCCCTTACGTCCGGTGTTACCCTCGCCGTTTATACTTACAACCTCTTTCTTACAACGTGTACATCTCTGTATATGTATATATATATATATATTTATATATATATTTTTTTTTTATTTATATAATTGTCATTGCAGTCTGTCGTATTTAAGCTCTTCGTATATCGTATATAATCCGATTCGTTATCGCGCACACAGCTTCCTCTGAATATTGTCATGATTGGCGGAAAGATTTCTCGTCGAATCTTCGTAATTGTTACATAACGAACGCGAAACGCCGTTACTCGCGACGACGTCGTGTTACACCGGAAACGGAAGACTATATCCATTGAGTTAGTCCTTTTTCTTGATGACAATTGTCGGGAAAAAAGAACGGTAGAATTAAAATCGCCGCGATTAGGATAGGAGTTGTCTCTCTACGGCTAGCTTCTCTCGCACACAACAAAATTAAGCGGGTTCTTTTATCGCGTGTCAGCACACACAAATGAGGACAATTGTATCACTGAGTTACAGCAGAAGTGTCTCGTTAAAAAGTATATAGAAATAGCTTTTTTGTCAAATATAAACATAGAATAGTCACTTTTTTTTAACAGACAAATATTTTATCTTTTTGTAATTCTACTTTCGTACTAATTCACTTAAGTCGACTTTTATATGCTTTATTACAAGTGTATATCATTCGCATCGCGCGCTCTCGCTTTCTCCCGCTCTTTCTCTCCTCCGCTCTCTTTCTTTCCTCACGCATTCCGCACACGCACTCGTCACAACAAAATATAATTCTTTCTCTTTATATTTACAGCGTTACTTTCGTAGCATTTTCTATACGTAAATGTAATCGAACTAAGCATCTGCTTTGAAACATTTTAATACCAATTCAATAATGAGTCGTGCAAAATACTGTCCAACATTTTGCTTTTGTTACACTATCGCTATTATTGTGCATGATGAGATGTACAGGCTATTAATGACGACCTCAATATTTTACAAATGCTCCTAATGAATCTTTTAGAGAGGAAATCGTATTTTCGGTAGTCACGCGAATGATATGTGTATGCGCATATACATCGAGAGGGTGTGTGATAAGTTATTTTCTAATAAAATAGGTAGAAACTGTAGGAAGACGGTGTTCTTATAAGTTATCTTTATATTAAGTATTGCGAATCAGCAAGTATTTTTAAGTGCCTCAGGATGTCCCTTACATATTTTCCACAGGTCATTGTCAACAAACAAAAAGAGACTAAGCGACTGTAGTAAAAAGAACGATGTGCTAATATATGACAGTCTCATTAAAGTACCAACGACAGAGATCAATGTGTTCGTTTCGCACGCAAGCTTATAGCTGCATCTTTCGAGTTACATTCATAATGCATTTCTTTCAAAATAAGCATTTACATTTCTGTAATTGCAAATGTCTTATATGATATATTCTCCACGCATATATAATAAAAATGATTTAAAAATCAATATTACATATCGCAAATATTACATATGCAAATTTAACGAAAATTCCATAGACAAATAAAAATCTTTTAAATCACATTTTCTCAAATAACAGTCTCCATTAATGGTTCGTATTGTGTTTGAGAAAAATGTTCCAAAATAAAATAATAATTACAACAATAAAATAATAATTAATAGCGACCAACTGATATACTAATTTTAATAGTTTTACTACTTTACGGACATTACAGATAATAAATATGTTCTTATCGATATTAGCATAAAATTTAACAAAATATAAAATTTAATGAGTTTCGCAGCAATATATTGAAAGAAACGCAAACCAATATATTTTCAAAATTATAGTTTGATCATATATAATATACAAAAAAAAAATATATATATATATATATTTTTTAAATGCATTTACAAACAATATATCCTCCGTAGTCCCTTTGTACAGCCAGCTGAACAAAGTTACGAGTTTACTATCAGAGAAAGTGTTCACTTTAGTACTTATACATCTCATAAAAATTTTTAGAAAATTTTTATTTTATTTTTCCATACAATGCAGTAGAAAGTATATTTAGAGATAACGTATTTTTTCTCGAGACTAAGGAGGATATATCTCGATTTGCCATTAAAGAATTTGTATATTCTTCCCTATAATAATAAAAGGTAGTATATAAAATAATTTCTACAAGTGTAAAACGGGAAGCAATATCAGCCGATTTCTTCCTCTAGAAGACATATTTACAGAAAAGATAGCAGCTATACGTATTGCTGACATTACCTAGGAAATTTTTGCGATGTTTGTGCCAATTGAAACTCACAAATCTTTCATTTCCATTGACAAGCTGTTAAAATATATAAAGAGAATTAAAAATGTATTTTGTGTGATCGATAAAAACCACATATTCCACGGACGATATTCTAACTAAGCATATTAACTAATTATTTCAAGATTTTTACTGCTCTATAAGTAGATAATTGGTCGACTGATGTTTTACGTTTTTAAGTACACTTTCATAACCGGGATTATAAGGCATGGCTATGCTCTGTTCTTAAGTAAGCGCAGAACGATACGAAATACTGGTTGTTCTATTATAATCGTTATTAGAGGTCAACTCTGTCTATAGAATCGCGTCCGCTACTGTAAAGCTTTCGCTCTCATATTGATTACATCCACCTATTATTATAGATTTTTAGCATTTTGATACCACTTGATACTATCCTCGTATTTATACATCGCTTATCATTGTAAAAGTAAATGCTTTCGTGTCTCCGTCAATTATACTTTCAGTCTCATTTGCATTTACACGTACGCTGAATTTACGGTTTCAGCATACCATACCGTATATAGGCCGCTTCGAAATTCGTTTGTTAAAAAAAAAAAAAAAAGAAAAAACAGGAATGCGAACACGCACAACCTGTCTGGAGACGCATTCCGGTGTAAAAAGAAAGTTCTTTATTATTATCAGGCTGATACGCCCTAATGATGACTGCATTTCGAAATGTACCAATGATAGTATTGACAATGTTGACAGTAATACTCACGTTCATGTAGCTTATGCTAAAAATGCCATGCATTTAACCATATTAGATGATCTACCATGCATATAGCTAAATGAAGCACACATTTAGCTATGCTAAACGAACGTTCGCGATCTAACAACGCTACTGTATAGAAGTCAGTAGAAAGCACAGTCAATTTCGGAATGCAGCCTACGAAGAATGCAGTCCCCTCACCGTGTACTAATGTCATTATGGACCTTACATCCGCCGTTTCTTTCTCTTCTCTAATCTGTTTATTCTACGATTATCTATTATATCCGATTCCCTAAGCTTATGGACCCTATAAGCGTGGAATCTGGAAAGAAAGAAATCTAATTTCAATCCAATTCAATCTAATTCGTTTACACACACCAACTTAGCAATTCTTACAACATTTTTTCTTTTTGTTAAGACGATTGTCTTAACACTTTGATGGTCGTTGTCACGCACGCTTCATTCTGTTAATGATTGTCGCTTTATTGAGATAATATTTGTCGATAATAACAGTAAAAATACAATAAAAATAGATTTATGAATTAATGTTCAAGGAGAAAATTATTTCAATAAGGAGAGGAAATTAATTTATAAAAGTGTTTCTTCAGATATTGTCTAAGCAAGTTTTCGAAATCCGTCGGCGACGAGCAAACATTTTTCTACGATAAGTACGACTGTCAAAGTGTTGAGCCAATCTTCATCAACTTGACGTAATAATGTGCTGGCCTTGTTAAACTTACGGCATTGTTCACTTCGTTGAAAATTCAGTGATCTCCCCTCAACAATTCCATCAGAAGGTTAAACGAGCTGCCTTCTCCCTCGGCGCGTTTTTCACTGAGCAATTCTTTACCCACTTGGCATGTTCTTTGTAAATCTGGAATTCTCAATAATAATTCGCCAAACTTGGCGGGCATATCTGGGTACCTCGAAATCGTATATTGCTGCAGTGCTTGAAGGGCTTTCTCCTGAGAAGCTCTGACTTTCTCAGGTTCCTTTAACTCGCTCGTGTCGGAGGTCAGCAGCACGATCACCTGTGTTGATTTGCGCGAGGAGAAGCATAAATTAATATACATTCGATGAGATTGCGAGTATCGTAAAACTTACCTTCATCGCGACGTATTCATACTGATCTACTCTCAGCCTTCGCAGATTATTAGTGAAAGCGAGCATCCTCTCGATGCAGGTCGCTAAACCAAGCTGTCTGGCCTGATCTAGGGTAATCGACTTGCCAAGAGACACTCTTATTTCACCGGGGGTGCTCATGCTGCGAAAGCAGCATGAGAAAAGTAGCAATTCGCACCAGGAGTTGATCAACAGGCAGATCTGATCGTCGATCGAGATATTCTTGAAGAGCGGCAAACTCTTGCACCATTTGACTATCTTGTAGAGACGATGGTCCGCGATGTTGCACAGATTGGACACTTGTGAGTCCGAGTGTAACGTCGAATTGCTGTTAGAGTTACTGCCGACCTGAGGATTGCTGTTCGCGGTATTGCCATTGGTGGAGCGTTGATCGGGCGGTCCCGCGGAAGTCGAGACGCTATTGGAGCACGGCGTCGTCGAGTCTCCCCTTCTGTTGTTACTCTCGACGTTACCGAAGTCATTCGATGGACATTCGACCGCACCTCCGTTGTTACTGGCGCCGATGCCAGTCGCGGTGGGTGCCGATCCACTTCCACCGAGTAGCATATTGTCACTGGCGGAGTTTCTCGCGACGTTTCCAACGGACAGTCCGCCGCCGCCGCTTATCCGGTCGTTGTCGTTGTAATGCCAGAGGTGTTCTACGTCCATGATGTCTTGCAACAGCTGCGGCACCGGCTGCATTTTGTGAGAATGATTCGAATGATGTCGTACGGGGTAGTGGTGTTCGCTGCCGGCCGGCGCCGGACTGCAATTGCCGGTCGTAGTGAGCTTCTCGCTGGTCATACCGCCGACAGGACTGCCAACAAGATTCGCCGGTAAGGTGTAGGTGCACTGATAAGTGCTTCTACCGCCTCTGGTACGATCCTCCCTGATCGCCTCGAGCTTCATACCCATGTTGAGGCACTTGTCGAAGCGGCAAGCCGGGCACTTCTTCCTCGTGGCCACAGTGACCGGGCAACCCGCGCCTCTAAGGCACACATAGTTCTTGCGATTCTGGACGGTGCGCTTGAAGAAACCCTTGCACGACTCGCACGAGAAGATGCCGTAGTGGAAACCGCTTATCTTGTCGCCGCAAATCGGACAGGGACTGTTGATGAGTTGCTGTCTGGTGGAGATACCGGACGGCGCGGATGGTATCCTACAGTCTTCCTGATCCTCCGCGACAGCGTGTCCGTCCGGGGAGAGCTCGGACCCCGGCACGGAGGAAGTAGAGTAAGGATGAGCCGTGACTGCAGATGACGCGGGCAGATGCAGCGGGCTCCCTTGCGCCACCTGATGCTGATGATGTTGCGAGTGTGTGTGCGGGTGTCGTGATTGCTGGACGGGTGAGTGAGTGGGAGGGCTGAGCGAGCCGTAGCTGTAGCAGCTACTGGACGCGTCAGAGTTGTTCCTTGAGAGCGAATGTGACAGCGAGAGCGATAACGAGGAGGTTGAGTTGTTGAAGCTGTGCCGGGAGAGCGACAGCGACGAGGAGGGAATCGGGCTGCCCGCGCCTAAAGCGGAATGTCGTGCCGCGTGGGGACTCTGTGTCGGCGAACTGAAGACGCTGTACGCGGAATGAATGGCGGAATCTGGCGACGGTACCTACCGAAATTTAGGAAAGTTAGAGCCTGCGGAATACACGAAAATATCTCGGCGAACTTAACACTCTCGATGTTCAACTCACTTGCGATCTAGTGTGACTGTGTTTCGTCAGATGATGCCGCGGATTCAGTACGGGACTGTGATTAGGCGTTGAGCTGTTGTATCCGCCGAGAAGTTTACCTACGAGAAGTGGCAAATCATTCTGTTGAGTTTGCTCGAGAGTCTCGATGGCGCGCTGCTGTTGTTGCTGTTGCTGTAATTGTTGGTTATGTGTCATGGGCAGCCCGGCATCGTGAAAGGATCCTATTGTGAAACCAGTGCTGGATCGAAAATCCGGCTCCGACTTGATCTGAAATTTCTGCTCCATGGGCTCGGGACTCGTGCTACAAACTTGTACTCCCTCCATAGAGATTTCCTTATGATCGTCCTGAAATTGATTGTATCGACTGTATCGATCAAGATTCGGAAATTATTTATCATTATTGTTACAAAGTTATAGCAGCTACATTACTTTTACAAGTTTACATTTTCCAGCAACGTTTTTTTTTTGGCAACGGTGTTATTATTTTTTTTTTTTGTTAGTAACGATAAAAGTCACTGAGACGAGCGTGGTGTAGTAAACAACGTATTGATTTACTACATCGAAGGTTGGATCTCCGACAGAATTGGAAATTTTCACACGCTCGTCTCGTCTCGGTAGGCAACCGGCAAAACCACTTAGTATCTTCGCCAAAAATATCTATGTATGTAATTTGTTCGAAAAAATTGTTGTAAAAAGCCGGCGTTAAATTTCAAATCCCATGTGTGTGTGTGTGTGTGTGTATGTGTGTAGTATATATGTGTATACCAACGTGCGCATCACAAATATATGAGAGAGATCACTACCAATAGAATAGAATGATGATCTGCATCATATCGATACAGTGAACACAGACCTTAGTCCATTGTGAATGCCCCTTGAGTGACTTTTCAGAGATCACTCCCACTACTCCCCCTCATTCATAAAATAGAAATAAAATTGCAAAAGTAATATATTATTGAATAATAGTAATGAGTAGCATTCCTCATTCATAAAATAGAAATAAAATTGCAAAAGTAACATATTATTGAATAATAGTAATGAGTAACTGTTTTTTCAACGAAGGTAGCGACTAACGATAAAAAGTCACTCTTGCAAAAGTAAATTTCGTAAACTCGGCATCGTCAATTTTCTCCAATCCGACATCGATACGAGTAAAGATACATTTCTTGGTTTTTCCGAAACGAAAAATGTCGAGATGACAGCAGACTCTCATATCCCCGAAGGTCGTCCCTTTCGCATAGACGAAAAAGAGAAGAGAAGCCTACCTGATCGGTAATCGTATTGGAAGACATTTCTTGATCCGACAATTCTCCCTCCCACGACATCGGTCTTTCGGGTTGCTGTTGCGAGTTGTCGTTGCCGTCGCAGCATCCACCATTATCGCCGTTCGCATCCCCATCACCAATCTTGTCGCCGTTCTGGTTGCCGGACACGTCGCGTTTCTTCTTCGAGCGCAAATTCACGCCTCTGAAGTCGATCTTGCTAATCTCGCCATCGCTGTCCTCGGGGTCGTCGATGTCCGCCACATTCGCGGCGAGAATGCCGATCCCGATGCCGATGTTGTGCGGCCCCGTGTTCGTGCATATCCCGGAGGTCGGGACGGCGCTTGTGTTTCCACAGCCCAGTACGGAGGTCGACACTACCGACACCGTCACGCCGTTCTGTCCTCCGAGATACTTACACACTCCTTTATCTGAAATTATAAGCGGACGGTTTATTGATTCTTTTATTCCAGATTGTGTGTGTGTGTGTGTGTTCGGTGTGAATAAAAATAGGAATTTCACAAAATAGTTCTTTCTAGGCAAAATGCAATTTTTGAGTGATTCAGTTTCTTGACAATAGCACAGAAACATGCAAGTGGATGTGGATTTTATTATCGATATTATTATGAATAATCAAAACGACATACTTTTTTTAACCAGTGTGAGGTATCGATCGATTAAACTTTCCTTTAATTGAAATAATCAGCAAATTATTGATAATAACAATCGTCATATGTATAATCACACTGAAGAGTTCTGTAATAGTTAACAAATATATTTGGTTCGTTTTAATACAAATGTGATAATAGTTATCACATATAACCCTATGGTTGTGGTAGTAAAATTACAAAATTACTAAAATATATTAGTAAAATAAAAAATTGTTCGTTTAATTAAACCAATTAAATAGCTTAATAAATAATACAAGATAATTTGGTAATAATTATTACTTTGACTATAAATATATGAAATGACCAAAGTACTTGGTCATTTCATATATTTATCATACAACGTGAGAAGTACTAGATAATATGTCTAAATTATTTGATTGTATTTACTTGTAAGCGTTCAGTTGGAATTATTTTATATTTGATAACCATTATTGAAACTTGAATAATTAATCATTACCAAAACCAAACTTGAACAATTGATCATTACCAAACTTTTCTTTCAGTGCACGAATAATTTCATCGATTAATTAAGTTAATGATTAATATAATCAAACAAATGAAAGTTCGATTAATATTGAATCATCAATTTATCAATTGGCCGAATTATTCGCGATCAAAAATATGACAATTGATTAATTTTAATTATTGATTCATTGATTATTTTAGTCACCCAAAATTTCAATCAATTAATCCCCGATTTGAACATGTGATAATTTACGTACCAAGTCAGAAACGAATCCCCTCTAATTTCGCTATGAGCGCCGTTACACGTATCGTATAAGGGATTATTCCGTATCCCAGGAGAAACAAAGTAGCATTCATCGCGTTAAAGGAATCTCTCGCGGTCGAGGCCGGGATAATTACCATCGTGCATCTCTTGGCTGGGGGGTACGTTAATAGTCGTGATGGATACGTTTTTCTCCGTCTCCGTGGAACGGGCCGGGCTCATCGTGCAGGATACACCGATGCAAGACGAGGGGCAACAGGTCGCGGACGAGATGGTCGAGGTGGAGGAGCTCGTTGCGGACGAGTTGGATGCGGCGCAGGAAACGGAGACGGACGCGGAGCCTGCCGCTGAAGTGGAGGTCGAGGAGTTCGACGAGACAGCCGCCGTTGATTTCCAGGTCTGCGTGGACGGCCACCAGCCGCCGTCCGATCCGGGCCCTGGTCCTGGGCCCTCGCTGGGCCCGTTTTGCTCTGACATTCTCAGCTGGTCGCGCTGCTGCGCGCTGCTCGTGATACGACTCGCGGCCTCTCGATCTCCGCGAAAGCGTACAGCATCCTTACGGCGGGCCCCTCCTGTTCACACGCCGCCGTGGATTATCGGAAGCTGCGTGTGTGCCGCTGTGCAGTGCCTCCCCTGCCTCGAGTTGCTGAAAAACAGAAAGGAGAGAGGCGTGTACTGTCTTTATCTTCATTCCGCGTTTTCTCTCATTATACTAATGCGAAAATAATATCAAGAGAAATAGTAATATACAATGTAATATACAACACGTATTATACAACAAGTTTCAAGTGGTCCTGCTCTCTGAAGAAGTAAACTGAAAAGTTCACGAAACGTCGGAATCAAATACGAAAAAGACGCGGTCCAAACCCAAAAAACAAACGAAATATTATGTAACAAGTCAAAATATTTTCTCAGATAGATTTTCATGATTGTCACGACATGAGATAATCCATGATAGGAACTCTACAATTCTTTTAATTACATTTATGAAGTATAATATATTGTGTACGAAATTTATTATTAAATTGACACTATACAATAATGTAATATTTTTTATTGTATCGATGCAGCAACAAATACTAAAAGATACACGCAGATTTTCATATTAATTTAACATATTATTTTTAGCAATTTTGGACAATTATTTTTTTATTTGTTTTATATTTCCATTTTGTCATTCTATGTGACAAATATGATTGTAATCTCATTGGTCATAAAAGACTCAACGTGATTTTACTCACTTGCGTGATTTTATACTTAAAGTTGCTATAAAGTTTACGTACATCAGTCTATCGAAAATCAGTCTTCATAGAAAATATTTCTATGAAGAAAGTAATTCTTGGATGAGTAAATTTCTCATTGCGAATTACCGTCTCAAATTTTGATTGGTTTAAAATGATTTAATAAAATAATAAATTTTTACTCAGAGATTCCAAGTTTCAACCAATGTCATCAATTGATTAAAATTTTCTTTGATTAAAATAATTGGCAAATCAATAATCAAAATTAGCGAAACCTCATATATAAAATCACAAATATTTCCATCGATTAATAAAATTAATTTTTAATTAATTATATTAATCAAACTCTGATGTAATTATTTATACACTGATCAAATTATTTGTGATTTATATGAATGTGTGTGCGCGTGTGTGATTGATTTATTTTGATTATTAATTTGACGATTATTTTAGTAAAAAAAAATGTTAATTGATGTTCAACACTAATGCCAACTATGGTGACTTTTATATAATATATAATATTGTGCAGAAGAATAGATTTTGGTTAAAATAGCCAAAAAATAACAAATTTTTACGGATTTTTTTTTTTTTTTTAATGAATAAGGATATCAATTTAGGGTTTTGACCATACTATTCATTATTGTCTTAAGGATAAAAAATTATAAAAAAATTGAAATTCCGTTCAGATTTTTGTGCTAGCGTGCTGTGTTACTGGGCGCCTCTAACTAATGTTGGCAACATTACAGCTCGTGTAATAATCCGAAACAAATGAAATACAAAAATTTAAAAATTGTATGAAGTTTTCTGGAGAATAAATCTAAATTCTTTCCAAAAAAAATTTCCAAAATTAGTATTTTTCTCGGAACACTAAAGAAAAAAATAAAAAAAAAGGAAAAGTGATCTGTAACTTCGAAATGCTGCCATTTTGTTAAATTTCGACTTTTTGCATATAACGAAGGTTCATCCTCCAGCGAATTTAATACAGTTCCTAAATTTCCTAGTTCCATCTGTTTCATACAAGCTGTAATGTTGTTTACCAATTAAAAGCGACAATACAGAAAATCTGGACAACAAAATTTCAAATTCTTTTTTAAATAAAAAACAATAATGAATATGTACGATAAAAACCCTATATTAATATATTTATTCATTCCTTTTAATTCATTCCTTTTTTTAAATAAAAAACCATAAAAACCTTCTATTTTGTCGGTTATTTAAACCAAAGAGGGCGAAAAAGAGAGAAAAGGAAGTGAGAGAAAGAGAGAGTAAGAGATAAAGAGAGAGAACTTCCCGTTAAATTCAATTATAGTCTACAATCAATGTTGATAAATGTGTGTGTCCTTTGGGGTTAAAGTCTGACAATCTGTCGTAGCGTAATGCGTTATTTCCTTTCTAATATATATAAATAAGCATGAAATGTATGCAACGCGCAAGTATTATGAATCATAAGTCAACGCCGTAGCGCGCGCTGAGCAAACTGTCAACAACGTTGTGCAAAAAAGTCTGCGGAGCGCAAAAGGTTAGTCTGTGTGTATCGGCGAGCCTCTGGCACGATCGTTCACCGAAAATCCAGCCGCGCGCTTAGACAGGCACGATCTCGCGAACGCTGACACACACAGCCGAGTCTTTCCCGCAAGGTTACGCCGATGGTCGTGCCGCAAGGCCGGCCCACTTCCGGTCCCGCGGAACCGCCGAACGACCTTCGCGCGGAAACGCATACGTTCACTCACGCCCGCACATGGTGCGAACGCGTGCGAGACGAATGCTCGACAGTGGTTCGCGATTCCGCTCCGATTTTTGAGAATCGATTACATTTCTTGCTTCTTCTTCTTTTTACGGCTTAGTTAGCTGACATCAGGCTCTCACCTCGTTTCTTCGTAGACTGTCGCACAGTTCCTATTTCTTTTCTCTTTGCAAAGTAGAATTTCCATGCGATTGTTCCAACGATTCACTCTTCAAGGAGTCGATGTTCTTTCGAAGCAAATCGATACGATGATTCTCATGCAGAACAAAGAAGATTCTTGTTTTGGAAATATCTTTAGTTTTGTATATAACAAATTGTTATGTAAATCTTAAAATGAGACTACATAACGCAAGATAAATTATTTGCATCAATATATTTTATATGAGTCAGTAGGAAAAATATATTTTTATCAATCGAAAATAATTTGCATTTGTTGAATGGAAAGATATTAGATTAAAAATATGATGTTCTTAAATCTTGAGAGAAAATATGATTATTATCAAAATAATCATACTGTACTTCTTATATATGAGTCTATTATAGACTATTATATATCTTAAGATTATTATATAAAATTATAACGTCGTTGAAATGCTTGAATTTGAAATTCAAGACATTAAAATTCTTCTAACAGAATTATATATCGTTGCTTGTATGTGAAGCAATGATTGTCAAATTGAGTTTATTAGTTTGAAGTGGATACTAATCTTTTTTTGTGTAATAAACTCTTAATGTGAATTTGTGGAAACACAAAAAATCAATAATTCTCCCATTTTATTCAGCAAAAACTGTTATTACACTCTGTATAAGGAATTTATTAACACGCGCGCGTGAAACATGTTCGTAAAAAATACCATAAAACAAACCTAATCTTAACCGCGTGTACTGCATGTTTAATGTCCAAAGATATACTTGAAATTGCAAAGATAATCATAGATAATAGAAACCGCGAAGTATCGAAAAAAGAAAAAGTATCGAACATGCGTTGCGAATGCAGTCGCTCGATTTCTGCCGCTAGATTTCCATATCGCGGAATTTCTGATAGCGCACCGCTCCCTCGCAACGGTAAAATAGCGGCTGGTATTTCATACTTTTTGGACAAGTGTCGGTACAGAAACTATGGAGATTTATTACTCCGATCTGTTGTACGCGCCTTTGCAAATCGAGCGTGTTGCAAAATTCGCGTTCATCTAGGTCACACGCTCTGAAGCGTAAACTGTTCAGATAATTAAAATAACTTACGCGGCGCACACGGAGAAGCCGAGAGAGAGAGAGAGAGAGAGAGAGAGAGAGAGAGAGAGAGAGAGAGAGAGAGAGAGAG